>NW_027017309.1:0-147133 GCF_036013445.1 Caloenas nicobarica
CCGACAGAGCCCGACAGAGCCCGACAGAGCCGACAGAACCTGTCAGAGCCCGACAGAGCCCGACAGAGCCCGACAGAGCCCGAGAGGGCCCAGTAGAGCCCGACAGAGCCCGACAGAGCCCGACAGAGCCCGACAGGGCCCGACAGAGCCCGACAGGGCCCGACAGGGCCCGACAGAGCCCGACAGAGCCCGACAGGGCCCAGTAGAGCCCGACAGAGCCCGACAGAGCCCGACAGAGCCCGACAGGGCCCGACAGGGCCCGACAGAGCCCGACAGGGCCCGACAGGGCCCGACAGGGCGCGACAGAGCCCGACAGGGCCCAGTAGAGCCCGACAGAGCCCGACATGGCCCGACAGAGCTCAGTAGAGCCCGACAGAGCCCGACAGAGCCCAGTAGAGCCCGACAGAGCCCGACAGGGCCCGACAGGGCCCGACAGGGCCCAGTAGAGCCCGACAGAGCCCGACAGAGCCCGACAGAGCCCAGTAGAGCCCGACAGAGCCCGACAGGGCCCGACAGAGCCCGACAGAGCCCGACAGGGCCCGACAGAGCCCGACAGGGCCCGACAGAGCCCGACAGGGCCCGACAGAGCCCAGTAGAGCCCGACAGAGCCCGACAGAGCCCGACAGAGCCCGACAGGGCCCGACAGGGCCCGACAGGGCCCGATAGAGCCCGACAGAGCCCGACAGAGCCCGACAGGGCCCGACAGAGCCCGACAGGGCCCAGTAGAGCCCAGTAGAGCCCGACAGAGCCCGACAGAGCCCGACAGAGCCCGACAGGGCCCGACAGGGCCCGACAGGGCCCGACAGAGCCCAGTACAGCCCGACAGAGCCCGACAGAGCCCAGTAGAGCCCAGTAGAGCCCGACAGGGCCCGACAGGGCCCGACAGGGCCCAGTAGAGCCCGACAGAGCCCGACAGAGCCTGACAGAGCCCGACAGGGCCCGACAGGGCCCGACAGAGCCCGACAGAGCCCGACAGGGCCCGACAGGGCCCGACAGGGCCCAGTAGAGCCCGACAGAGCCCGACAGAGCCCAGTAGAGCCCAGTAGAGTCCGACGGAGCCCGACAGAGCCCGACAGAGCCCGACAGGGCCCGACAGAGCCCGACAGAGCCCGACAGGGCCCGACAGGGCCCGACAGAGCCCGACAGAGCCCGACAGGGCCCGACAGGGCCCAGTAGAGCCCGACAGAGCCCGACAGAGCCCGACAAAGCCCAGTAGAGCCCGACAGATCCCGACAGAGCCCGACAGAGCCCGACAGAGCCCGACAGGGCCCAGTAGAGCCCAACAGAGCCCAACAGAGCCCGACAGAGCCCGACAGAGCCCGACAGAGCCCGAAGGAGCCCGACAGGGCCCGACAGGGCCCGACAGAGACCGACAGGGCCCGACAGAGCCCAGTAAAGCCCGACAGATCCCGACAGAGCCCGACAGAGCCCGACAGGGCCCGACAGAGCCCGACAGAGCCCAGTAGAGCCCAACAGAGCCCAACAGAGCCCGACAGAGCCCGACAGGGCCCGACAGGGCCCGACAGGGCCCAGTAGAGCCCGACAGAGCCCGACAGAGCCCGACAGAGCCCGACAGAGCCCGACAAAGCCCAGTAGAGCCCGACAGAACCCGACAGAGCCCGACAGAGCCCGACAGGGCCCGACAGGGCCCGACAGGGCCCAGTAGAGCCCAACAGAGCCCGACAGAGCCCGACAGAGCCCGACAGGGCCCGACAGGGCCCGACAGGGCCCGACAGAGCCCGACAGGGCCCGACAGAGCCCAGTAGAGCCCGACCGAGCCCGACAGAGCCCGACAGAGCCCGACAGGGCCCGACAGGGCCCGACAGGGCCCAGTAGAGGCCGACAGAGCCCGACAGAGCCCGACAGGGACCGACAGGGCCCAGTAGAGCCTGACAGAGCCCGACAGGGCCCGACAGGGCCCGACAGGGCCCAGTAGAGCCCGACAGAGCCCGACAGAGCCCGACAGAGCCCGACAGAGCCCGACAGAGCCCAGTAGAGCCCAGTAGAGCCCGACAGAGCCCGACAGAGCTCGACAGAGCCCGACAGGGCCCAGTAGAGCCCGACAGAGCCCGACAGAGCCCGACAGAGCCCAGTAGAGCCCAGTAGAGCCCGACAGGGCCCGACAGGGCCCGACAGGGCCCGACAGGGCCCAGTAGAGCCCGACAGAGCCCGACAGAGCCCGACAGAGCCCGACAGGGCCCGACAGGACCCGACAGAGCCCGACAGAGCCCGACAGAGCCCGACAGGGCCCAGTAGAGCCCGACAGAGCCCGACAGAGCCCGACAGAGCCCGACAGGGCGCGACAGGGCCCGACAGGGCCCGATAGAGCCCGACAGAGCCCGACAGAGCCCAGTAGAGCCCGACAGAGCCCGACAGAGCCCGACAGGGCCCGACAGGGCCCGATAGGGCCCGACAGAGACCGACAGGGCCCGACAGAGCCCGACAGAGCCCGACAGATCCCGACAGAGCCCGACAGAGCCCGACAGGGCCCGACAGAGCCCGACAGAGCCCAGTAGAGCCCAACAGAGCCCGACAGAGCCCGACAGGGCCCGACAGAGCCCGACAGGGCCCGACAGAGCCCGACAGAGCCCGACATGGCCCGACAGGGCCCGACAGAGCCCGACAGGGCCCGACAGAGCCCGACAGAGCCCGACAGGGCCCAGTAGAGCCCGACAGAGCCCGACAGAGCCCGACAGGGCCCGACAGAGCCCGAAAGAGCCCGACAGGGCCCGACAGAGCCCGACAGGGCCCAGTAGAGCCCGACAGGGCCCAGTAGAGCCCGACAGAGCCCGACAGAGCCCGACAGGGCCCGACAGAGCCCGAAAGAGCCCGACAGGGTCCGACAGGGCCCGACAGAGCCCGACAGAGCCCGACAGAGCCCGACAGGGCCCGACAGAGCCCGACAGAGCCCGACAGAGCCCGACAGGGCGCAGTAGAGCCCGACAGAGCCCGACAGAGCCCGACAGAGCCCGACAGGGCCCGACAGGGCCCGACAGGGCCCAGTAGAGCCCAGTAGAGCCCGACAGAGCCCGACAGAGCCCGACAGGGCCCGACAGGGCCCAGTAGAGCCCGACAGAGCCCGACAGGGCCCGACAGGGCCCGACAGGGCCCAGTAGAGCCCGACAGAGCCCGACAGAGCCCGACAGAGCCCAGTAGAGCCCAGTAGAGCCCGACAGAGCCCGACAGAGCCCGACAGAGCCCGACAGAACCCGACAGAACCCGACAGGGCCTGACAGAGCCCGACAGGGCCCGACAGAGCCCAGTAGAGCCTGACAGAGCCCGACAGAGCCCAACAGAGCCCGACAGAGCCCAGTAGAGCCTGACAGAGCCCGACAGAGCCCGACAGAGCCCGACAGGGCGCGACAGGGCCCGACAGGGCCCGATAGAGCCCGACAGAGCCCGACAGAGCCCAGTAGAGCCCGACAGAGCCCGACAGAGCCCGACAGGGCCCGACAGGGCCCGACAGGGCCCGACAGGGCCCGACAGAGACCGACAGGGCCCGACAGAGCCCGACAGAGCCCGACAGATCCCGACAGAGCCCGACAGAGCCCGACAGGGCCCGACAGAGCCCGACAGAGCCCAGTAGAGCCCAACAGAGCCCGACAGAGCCCGACAGGGCCCGACAGAGCCCGACAGGGCCCAGTAGAGCCCGACAGAGCCCGACAGAGCCCGACAGAGCCCGACAGAGCCCGACAAAGCCCAGTAGAGCCCGACAGATCCCGACAGAGCCCGACAGAGCCCGACAGGGCCCGACAGGGCCCAGTAGAGCCCAACAGAGCCCAACAGAGCCCGACAGAGCCCGACAGAGCCCGACAGGGCCCGACAGGGCCCGACAGAGCCCAGTAGAGCCCGACAGAGCCCGACAGAGCCCGACAGGGCCCGACAGGGCCCGACAGGGCCCAGTAGAGGCCGACAGAGCCCGACAGAGCCCGACAGGGACCGACAGGGCCCAGTAGAGCCCGACAGAGCCCGACAGGGCCCGACAGGGCCCGACAGGGCCCGACAGAGCCCGACAGGGCCCGACAGAGCCCGACAGAGCCCGACAGGGCCCAGTAGAGCCCGACAGAGCCCGACAGAGCCCGACAGAGCCCGACAGAGCCCGACAGAGCCCAGTAGAGCCCGACAGAGCCCGACAGAGCCCGACAGGGCCCGACAGGGCCCGACAGAGCCCGACAGGGACCGACAGGGCCCGACAGAGCCCAGTAGAGCCCGACAGAGCCCGACAGAGCCCGACAGAGCCCAGTCGAGCCCGACAGAGCCCGAAAGGGCCCGACAGGGCCCGACAGGGCCCAGTAGAGCCCGACAGAGCCCGAAAGAGCCCAGTAGAGCCCAGTAGAGCCCGACAGAGCCCGACAGAGCCCGACAGGGCCCGACAGGGCCCGACAGGGCCCGACAGAGCGCGACAGGGCCCGACAGGGCCCGACAGGGCCCAGTAGAGCCCGACAGAGCCCGACAGAGCCCAGTAGAGCCCAGTAGAGCCCGACAGGGCCCGACAGGGCCCGACAGGGCCCAGTAGAGCCCGACAGAGCCCGACAGAGCCTGACAGAGCCCGACAGGGCCCAACAGGACCCGACAGAGCCCGACAGAGCCCGACAGGGCCCAGTAGAGCCCGACAGAGCCCGACAGGGCCCGACAGAGCCCGACAGAGCCCGACAGGGCCCGACAGAGCCCGACAGAGCCCGACAGAGCCCGACAGAGCCCGACAGGGCCCAGTAGAGCCCGACAGAGCCCGACAGAGCCCGACAGGGCCCGACAGAGCCCGAAAGAGCCCGACAGGGCCCGACAGAGCCCGACAGGGCCCAGTAGAGCCTGACAGGGCCCAGTAGAGCCCGACAGAGCCCGACAGAGCCCGACAGGGCCCGACAGAGCTCGAAAGAGCCCGACAGGGTCCGACAGGGCCCGACAGAGCCCGACAGAGCCCGACAGAGCCCGACAGGGCCCGACAGGGCGCAGTAGAGCCCGACAGAGCCCGACAGAGCCCGACAGAGCCCGACAGGGCCCGACAGGGCCCAGTAGAGCCCGACAGAGCCCGACAGAGCCCAGTAGAGCCCAGTAGAGCCCGACAGAGCCCGACAGAGCCCGACAGAGCCCGACAGGGCCCGACAGGGCCCAGTAGAGCCCGACAGAGCCCGACAGGGCCCGACAGGGCCCGACAGGGCCCAGTAGAGCCCGACAGAGCCCGACAGAGCCCGACAGAGCCCGACAGAGCCCAGTAGAGCCCAGTAGAGCCCGACAGAGCACGACAGAGCCCGACAGAGCCCGACAGAACCCGACAGAACCCGACAGAACCCGACAGAGCTTGACAGGGCCCGACAGGGCCCGACAGAGCCTAGTAGAGCCCGACAGAGCCCGACAGAGCCCGACAGAGCCCGACAGGGCCCGACAGGGCCCGACAGGGCCCGACAGAGCCCAGTAGAGCCCGACAGAGCCCGACAGAGCCCGACAGAGCCCGACAGAGCCCGACAGGGCCCGACAGAGCCCGGTAGAGCCCGGTAGAGCCCAACAGAGCTCGACAGAGCCCGACAGAGCCCGACAGAGCCCGACAGAGCCCGACAGGGCCCGACAGAGCCCAGTAGAGCCCAACAGGGACCGACAGGGCCCGATAGGGCCCAGTAGAGCCCGACAGGGCCCGACAGGGCCCAACAGAGCCCGACAGAGCCCAGTAGAGCCTGACAGAGCCCGACAGAGCCCGACAGAGCCCGACAGGGCGCGACAGGGCCCGACAGGGCCCGATAGAGCCCGACAGAGCCCGACAGAGCCCGACAGAGCCCGACAGGGCCCAGTAGAGCCCGACAGAGCCCGACAGAGCCCGACAGGGCCCGACAGAGCCCGAAAGAGCCCGACAGGGCCCGACAGAGCCCGACAGGGCCCAGTAGAGCCCGACAGGGCCCAGTAGAGCCCGACAGAGCCCGACAGAGCCCGACAGGGCCCAGTAGAGCCCGACAGAGCCCGACAGAGCCCGACAGAGCCCGACAGAGCCCGAAAGAGCCCGACAGGGCCCGACAGAGCCCGACAGGGCCCAGTAGAGCCCGACAGGGCCCAGTAGAGCCCGACAGAGCCCGACAGAGCCCGACAGGGCCCGACAGAGCTCGAAAGAGCCCGACAGGGTCCGACAGGGCCCGACAGAGCCCGACAGAGCCCGACAGAGCCCGACAGGGCCCGACAGAGCCCGACAGGGCCCGACAGGGCGCAGTAGAGCCCGACAGAGCCCGACAGAGCCCGACAGAGCCCGACAGGGCCCGACAGGGCCCAGTAGAGCCCGACAGAGCCCGACAGAGCCCAGTAGAGCCCAGTAGAGCCCGACAGAGCCCGACAGAGCCCGACAGAGCCCGACAGGGCCCGACAGGGCCCAGTAGAGCCCGACAGAGCCCGACAGGGCCCGACAGGGCCCGACAGGGCCCAGTAGAGCCCGACAGAGCCCGACAGAGCCCGACAGAGCCCGACAGAGCCCAGTAGAGCCCAGTAGAGCCCGACAGAGCACGACAGAGCCCGACAGAGCCCGACAGAACCCGACAGAACCCGACAGAACCCGACAGAGCTTGACAGGGCCCGACAGGGCCCGACAGAGCCTAGTAGAGCCCGACAGAGCCCGACAGAGCCCGACAGAGCCCGACAGGGCCCGACAGGGCCCGACAGGGCCCGACAGAGCCCGACAGAGCCCGACAGAGCCCAGTAGAGCCCGACAGAGCCCGACAGAGCCCGACAGAGCCCGACAGGGCCCGACAGAGCCCGGTAGAGCCCGGTAGAGCCCAACAGAGCTCGACAGAGCCCGACAGAGCCCGACAGAGCCCGACAGAGCCCGACAGAGCCCGACAGGGCCCGAGAGCCCAGTAGAGCCCAACAGGGACCGACAGGGCCCGATAGGGCCCAGTAGAGCCCGACAGGGCCCGACAGGGCCCAACAGAGCCCGACAGAGCCCAGTAGAGCCCGACAGAGCCCGACAGAGCCCGACAGAGCCCGACAGGGCCCGACAGGGCCCGACAGGGCCCGATAGAGCCCGACAGAGCCCGACAGAGCCCGACAGAGCCCGACAGAGCCCAGTAGAGCCCGACAGAGCCCGACAGAGCCCGACAGAGCCCGACAGGGCCCGACAGGGCCCGACAGAGCCCGACAGATCCCAGTAGAGCCCGACAGAGCCCGACAGAGCCCGACAGAGCCCAGTAGAGCCCGACAGAGCCCGACAGAGCCCGACAGGGCCCGACAGGGCCCAGTAGAGCCCGACAGAGCCCAACAGAGCCCAGTAGAGCCCAGTAGAGCCCGACAGGGCCCGACAGGGCCCGACAGGGCCCAGTAGAGCCCGACAGAGCCCGACAGGGCCCGACAGAGCCCGACAGGGCCCAACAGGGCCCGACAGAGCCCGACAGAGCCCGACAGGGCCCAGTAGAGCCCGACAGAGCCCGACAGAGACCGACAGAGCCCGACAGGGCCCGACAGGGCCCGACAGGGCCCAGTAGAGCCCGACAGAGCCCGACAGGGCCCGACAGAGCCCGACAGAGCCCGACAGGGCCCGACAGAGCCCGACAGTGCCCGACAGGGCCCGACAGGGCCCAGTAGAGCCCGACAGAGCCCGACAGGGCGCGACAGAGCCCGACAGAGCCCGACAGAGCCCAGTAGAGCCCGACAGAGCCAGACAGAGCCCAGTAGAGCCCGACAGGGCCCAGTAGAGCCCGACAGGGCCCGACAGAGCCCGACAGAGCCCGACAGGGCCCGACAGGGCCCGACAGAGCCCAACAGGGCCCGACAGGGCCCAGTAGAGCCCGACAGAGCCCGACAGAGCCCGACAGAACCCGACAGAGCCCGACAGAGCCCGACAGAGCCCCACAGAGCCCGACAGGGCCCAGTAGAGCCCGACAGAGCCCGACAAAGCCCTACAGAGCCCAGTAGAGCCCGACAGAGCCCGACAGAGCCCGACAGAGCCCGACAGAGCCCGACAGAACCCGACAGAGCCCAGTAGAGCCCGACAGAGCCCGACAGAGCCCGACAGAGCCCAGTAGAGCCCGACAGAGCCCGACAGAGCCCGACAGAGCCCGACAGAGCCCGACAGAGTACAGTAGAGCCCAGTACAGCCCGACAGAGCCCGACAGAGCCCGACAGGGCCCGACAGGGCCCGACAGGGCCCGACAGAGCCCAGTAGAGCCCGACAGAGCCCAGTAGAGCCCGACAGAGCCCGACAGAGCCCGACAGAGCCCGACAGGGCCCGACAGGACCCGACAGGGCCCGACAGGGCCCAGTAGAGCCCGACAGAGCCCGACAGAGCCCGACAGAGCCCGACAGAGCCCAGTAGAGCCCGACAGAGCCCGACAGGGCCCGACAGGGCCCGACAGGGCCCAGTAGAGCCCGACAGAGCCCGACAGAGCCCGACAGAGCCCGACAGGGCCCGACAGGGCCCAGTAGAGCCCGACAGAGCCCGACAGGGCCCGACAGGGCCCGACAGGGCCCAGTAGAGCCCGACAGAGCCCGACAGAGCCCGACAGAGCCCAGTAGAGCCCAGTAGAGCCCGACAGAGCCCGACAGAGCCCGACAGAGCCCGACAGAACCCGACAGGGCCTGACAGAGCCCGACAGGGCCCGACAGGGCCCGACAGAGCCCGACAGAGCCCGACAGGGCCCGACAGAGCCCAGTAGAGCCCGACAGGGACCGACAGGGCCCGATAGGGCCCAGTAGAGCCCGACAGGGCCCGACAGAGCCCAACAGAGCCCGACAGAGCCCAGTAGAGCCTGACAGAGCCCGACAGAGCCCGACAGAGCCCGACAGGGCGCGACAGGGCCCGACAGGGCCCGATAGAGCCCGACAGAGCCCGACAGAGCCCAGTAGAGCACGACAGAGCCCGACAGAGCCCGACAGGGCCCGACAGGGCCCGACAGGGCCCGACAGAGACCGACAGGGCCCGACAGAGCCCGACAGAGCCCGACAGATCCCGACAGAGCCCGACAGAGCCCGACAGGGCCCGACAGAGCCCGACAGAGCCCAGTAGAGCCCAACAGAGCCCGACAGAGCCCGACAGGGCCCGACAGAGCCCAGTAGAGCCCGACAGAGCCCGACAGAGCCCGACAGAGCCCGACAAAGCCCAGTAGAGCCCGACAGATCCCGACAGAGCCCGACAGAGCCCGACAGGGCCCGACAGGGCCCAGTAGAGCCCAACAGAGCCCGACAGAGCCCGACAGAGCCCGACAGAGCCCGACAGGGCCCGACAGAGCCCGACAGGGCCCGACAGAGCCCAGTAGAGCCCGACAGAGCCCGACAGAGCCCGACAGGGCCCAGTAGAGGCCGACAGAGCCCGACAGAGCCCGACAGGGACCGACAGGGCCCAGTAGAGCCCGACAGAGCCCGACAGGGCCCGACAGGGCCCGACAGGGCCCGACAGAGCCCGACAGGGCCCGACAGAGCCCGACAGAGCCCGACAGGGCCCAGTAGAGCCCGACAGAGCCCGACAGAGCCCGACAGAGCCCAGTAGAGCCCGACAGAGCCCGACAGAGCCCGACAGGGCCCGACAGGGCCCGACAGAGCCCGACAGGGCCCGACAGGGCCCGACAGAACCCAGTAGAGCCCGACAGAGCCCGACAGAGCCCGACAGAGCCCAGTCGAGCCCGACAGAGCCCGAAAGGGCCCGACAGGGCCCGACAGGGCCCAGTAGAGCCCGACAGAGCCCGACAGAGCCCAGTAGAGCCCAGTAGAGCCCGACAGAGCCCGACAGAGCCCGACAGGGCCCGACAGGGCCCGACAGGGCCCGACAGAGCCCGACAGAGCCCAGTAGAGCCCAGTAGAGCCGACAGGGCCCGACAGGGCCCAGTAGAGCCCGACAGAGCCCGACAGAGCCCAGTAGAGCCCAGTAGAGCCCGACAGGGCCCGACAGGGCCCGACAGGGCCCAGTAGAGCCCGACAGAGCCCGACAGAGCCTGACAGAGCCCGACAGGGCCCAACAGGACCCGACAGAGCCCGACAGAGCCCCACAGGGCCCAGTAGAGCCCGACAGAGCCCGACAGAGCCCGACAGAGCCCGACAGGGCCCGACAGAGCCCGATAGAGCCCGACAGGGCCCGACAGGGCCCGACAGAGCCCGACAGGGCCCAGTAGAGCCCGACAGAGCCCGACAGAGCCCGACAGGGCCCGACAGAGCCCGAAAGAGCCCGACAGGGCCCGACAGAGCCCGACAGGGCCCAGTAGAGCCCGACAGGGCCCAGTAGAGCCCGACAGAGCCCGACAGAGCCCGACAGGGCCCGACAGAGCCCGAAAGAGCCCGACAGGGTCCGACAGGGCCCGACAGAGCCCGACAGAGCCCGACAGAGCCCGACAGGGCCCGACAGAGCCCGACAGAGCCCGACAGGGCGCAGTAGAGCCCGACAGAGCCCGACAGAGCCCGACAGAGCCCGACAGGGCCCGACAGGGCCCAGTAGAGCCCGACAGAGCCCGACAGAGCCCAGTAGAGCCCAGTAGAGCCCGACAGAGCCCGACAGAGCCCGACAGAGCCCGACAGGGCCCGACAGGGCCCAGTAGAGCCCGACAGAGCCCGACAGGGCCCAGTAGAGCCCGACAGAGCCCGACAGAGCCCGACAGAGCCCGACAGAGCCCAGTAGAGCCCAGTAGAGCCCGACAGAGCACGACAGAGCCCGACAGAGCCCGACAGAACCCGACAGAACCCGACAGAACCCGACAGAGCCCGACAGGGCCCGACAGGGCCCGACAGAGCCTAGTAGAGCCCGACAGAGCCCGACAGAGCCCGAAAGAGCCCGACAGGGCCCGACAGGGCCCGACAGGGCCCGACAGAGCCCGACAGAGCCCAGTAGAGCCCGACAGAGCCCGACAGAGCCCGACAGAGCCCGACAGAGCCCGACAGGGCCCGACAGAGCCCGGTAGAGCCCGGTAGAGCCCAACAGAGCTCGACAGAGCCCGACAGAGCCCGACAGAGCCCGACAGAGCCCGACAGAGCCCGACAGAGCCCGACAGGGCCCGACAGAGCCCGACAGGGCCCGACAGAGCCCAGTAGAGCCCAACAGGGACCGACAGGGCCCGATAGGGCCCAGTGGAGCCCGACAGGGCCCGACAGGGCCCGACAGAGCCCGACAGAGCCCAGTAGAGCCTGACAGAGCCCGACAGAGCCCGACAGAGCCCGACAGGGCGCGACAGGGCCCGACAGGGCCCGATAGAGCCCGACAGAGCCCGACAGAGCCCGACAGAGCCCGACAGAGCCCAGTAGAGCCCGACAGAGCCCGACAGAGCCCGACAGAGCCCGACAGGGCCCGACAGGGCCCGACAGAGCGCGACAGATCCCAGTAGAGCCCGACAGAGCCCGACAGAGCCCGACAGAGCCCAGTAGAGCCCGACAGAGCCCGACAGAGCCCGACAGGGCCCGACAGGGCCCAGTAGAGCCCGACAGAGCCCGACAGAGCCCAGTAGAGCCCAGTAGAGCCCGACAGGGCCCGACAGGGCCCGACAGGGCCCAGTAGAGCCCGACAGAGCCCGACAGAGCCTGACAGAGCCCGACAGGGCCCAGTAGAGCCCGACAGAGCCCGACAGAGACCGACAGAGCCCGACAGGGCCCGACAGGGCCCGACAGGGCCCAGTAGAGCCCGACAGAGCCCGACAGGGCCCGACAGAGCCCGACAGAGCCCGACAGGGCCCGACAGAGCCCGACAGTGCCCGACAGGGCCCGACAGGGCCCAGTAGAGCCCGACAGAGCCCGACAGGGCCCGACAGAGCCCGACAGAGCCCGACAGAGCCCAGTAGAGCCCGACAGAGCCCGACAGAGCCCGACAGAGCCCGACAGGGCCCAGTAGAGCCCGACAGGGCCCGACAGAGCCCGACAGAGCCCGACAGGGCCCGACAGGGCCCGACAGAGCCCAACAGGGCCCGACAGGGCCCAGTAGAGCCCGACAGAGCCCGACAGAGCCCGACAGAACCCGACAGAGCCCGACAGAGCCCGACAGAGCCCCACAGAGCCCGACAGGGCCTAGTAGAGCCCGACAGAGCCCGACAGAGCCCTACAGAGCCCAGTAGAGCCCGACAGAGCCCGACAGAGCCCGACAGAGCCCGACAGAGCCCGACAGAGCCCAGTAGAGCCCGACAGAGCCCGACAGAGCCCAGTAGAGCCCGACAGAGCCCGACAGAGCCCGACAGAGCCCGACAGAGTACAGTAGAGCCCAGTACAGCCCGACAGAGCCCGACAGAGCCCGACAGGGCCCGACAGGGCCCGACAGGGCCCGACAGGGCCCAGTAGAGCCCGACAGAGCCCAGTAGAGCCCGACAGAGCCCGACAGAGCCCGACAGAGCCCGACAGGGCCCGACAGGACCCGACAGGGCCCAGTAGAGCCCGACAGAGCCCGACAGAGCCCGACAGAGCCCAGTAGAGCCCGACAGAGCCCGACATGGCCCGACAGGGCCCAGTAGAGCCCGACAGGGCCCGACAGAGCCCGACAGAGCCCGACAGGGCCCAGTAGAGCCCGACAGAGCCCGACAGAGCCCAGTAGAGCCCAGTAGAGCCCGACAGGGCCCGACAGGGCCCGACAGGGCCCAGTAGAGCCCGACAGAGCCCGACAGAGCCCAGTAGAGCCCAGTAGAGCCCGACAGAGCCCGACAGGGCCCAACAGAGCCCGACAGAGCCCGACAGGGCCCGACAGGGCCCGACAGAGCCCGACAGGGCCCGACAGGGCCCAGTAGAGCCCGACAGAGCCAGACAGAGCCCAGTAGAGCCCAGTAGAGCCCGACAGGGCCCGACAGGGCCCGACAGGGCCCAGTAGAGCCCGACAGAGCCCGACAGAGCCTGACAGAGCCCGACAGGGCCCGACAGGGCCCGACAGAGTCCGACAGAGCCCGACAGGGCCCAGTAGAGACCGACAGAGCCCGACAGAGCCCGACAGAGCCCGACAGGGCCCGACAGGGCCCAGTAGATCCCAGTAGAGCCCGACAGAGCCCGACAGAGCCCGACAGGGCCCGACAGAGCCCGACAGAGCCCGACAGGGTCCAATAGAGCCCGACACAGCCCGACAGGGCCCGACAGGGCCCAGTAGAGCCCAACAGAGCCCGACAGAGCCCGACAGGGCCCGAAAGGGCCCGAAAGGGCCCGACAGAGCCCGACAGGGCCCGACAGGGCCCGACAGGGCCCAGTAGAGGCCGACAGAGCCCGACAGAGCCCGACAGAGCCCGACAGAGACCAGTAGATCCCGACAGATCCCGACAGAGCCCGACAGAGCCCGACAGGGCCCGAGAGAGCCCGACAGGGCCCAGTAGAGCCCGACAGAGCCAGACAGAGCCCAGTAGAGCCCAGTAGAGCCCGACAGGGCCCGACAGGGCCCGACAGGGCCCAGTAGAGCCCGACAGAGCCCGACAGAGCCTGACAGAGCCCGACAGGGCCCGACAGGGCCCGACAGAGTCCGACAGAGCCCGACAGGGCCCAGTAGAGACCGACAGAGCCCGACAGAGCCCGACAGAGCCCGACAGAGCCCGACAGGGCCCGACAGGGCCCAGTAGATCCCAGTAGAGCCCGACAGAGCCCGACAGAGCCCGACAGGGCCCGACAGAGCCCGACAGAGCCCGACAGGGTCCAATAGAGCCCGACACAGCCCGACAGGGCCCGACAGGGCCCAGTAGAGCCCAACAGAGCCCGACAGAGCCCGACAGGGCCCGAAAGGGCCCGAAAGGGCCCGACAGAGCCCGACAGGGCCCGACAGGGCCCGACAGGGCCCAGTAGAGGCCGACAGAGCCCGACAGAGCCCGACAGAGCCCGACAGAGACCAGTAGATCCCGACAGATCCCGACAGAGCCCGACAGAGCCCGACAGGGCCCGAGAGAGCCCGACAGAGCCCAGTAGAGTCCAACAGAGCCCAACAGAGCCCGACAGAGCCCGACAGAGCCCGACAGGGCCCGACAGGGCCCGACAGGGCCCGACAGATCCCAGTAGAGCCCAGTAGAGCCCGACAGAGCCCGACAGAGCCCAGTAGAGCCCGACAGAGCCCGACAGGGCCCGACAGGGCCCGACAGGGCCCAGTAGAGCCCGACAGAGCCCGACAGAGCCCAGTAGAGCCCAGTAGAGCCCGACAGAGCCCGACAGAGCCCGACAGGGCCCGACAGGGCCCGACAGGGCCCGACAGAGCGCGACAGGGCCCGACAGGGCCCAGTAGAGCCCGACAGAGCCCGACAGAGCCCAGTAGAGCCCAGTAGAGCCCGACAGGGCCTGACAGGGCCCGACAGGGCCCAGTAGAGCCCGACAGAGCCCGACAGAGCCTCACAGAGCCCGACAGGGCCCAACAGGGCCCGACAGAGCCCGACAGAGCCCGACAGGGCCCAGTAGAGCCCGACAGAGCCCGACAGAGCCCTACAGAGCCCAGTAGAGCCCGACAGAGCCCGACAGAGCCCGACAGAGCCCGACAGAGCCCGACAGAACCCGACAGAGCCCAGTAGAGCCCGACAGAGCCCGACAGAGCCCAGTAGAGCCCGACAGAGCCCGACAGAGCCCGACAGAGCCCGACAGAGCCCGACAGAGTACAGTAGAGCCCAGTACAGCCCGACAGAGCCCGACAGAGCCCGACAGGGCCCGACAGGGCCCGACAGGGCCCGACAGGGCCCAGTAGAGCCCGACAGAGCCCAGTAGAGCCCGACAGAGCCCGACAGAGCCCGACAGAGCCCGACAGGGCCCGACAGGACCCGACAGGGCCCGACAGGGCCCAGTAGAGCCCGACAGAGCCCGACAGAGCCCGACAGAGCCCAGTAGAGCCCGACAGAGCCCGACATGGCCCGACAGGGCCCAGTAGAGCCCGACAGGGCCCGACAGAGCCCGACAGAGCCCGACAGGGCCCAGTAGAGCCCGACAGAGCCCGACAGAGCCCAGTAGAGCCCAGTAGAGCCCGACAGGGCCCGACAGGGCCCGACAGGGCCCAGTAGAGCCCGACAGAGCCCGACAGAGCCCAGTAGAGCCCAGTAGAGCCCGACAGAGCCCGACAGGGCCCAACAGAGCCCGACAGAGCCCGACAGGGCCCGACAGGGCCCGACAGAGCCCGACAGGGCCCGACAGGGCCCAGTAGAGCCCGACAGAGCCAGACAGAGCCCAGTAGAGCCCAGTAGAGCCCGACAGGGCCCGACAGGGCCCGACAGGGCCCAGTAGAGCCCGACAGAGCCCGACAGAGCCTGACAGAGCCCGACAGGGCCCGACAGGGCCCGACAGAGTCCGACAGAGCCCGACAGGGCCCAGTAGAGACCGACAGAGCCCGACAGAGCCCGACAGAGCCCGACAGAGCCCGACAGGGCCCGACAGGGCCCAGTAGATCCCAGTAGAGCCCGACAGAGCCCGACAGAGCCCGACAGGGCCCGACAGAGCCCGACAGAGCCCGACAGGGTCCAATAGAGCCCGACACAGCCCGACAGGGCCCGACAGGGCCCAGTAGAGCCCAACAGAGCCCGACAGAGCCCGACAGGGCCCGAAAGGGCCCGAAAGGGCCCGACAGAGCCCGACAGGGCCCGACAGGGCCCGACAGGGCCCAGTAGAGGCCGACAGAGCCCGACAGAGCCCGACAGAGCCCGACAGAGACCAGTAGATCCCGACAGATCCCGACAGAGCCCGACAGAGCCCGACAGGGCCCGAGAGAGCCCGACAGGGCCCAGTAGAGCCCGACAGAGCCAGACAGAGCCCAGTAGAGCCCAGTAGAGCCCGACAGGGCCCGACAGGGCCCGACAGGGCCCAGTAGAGCCCGACAGAGCCCGACAGAGCCTGACAGAGCCCGACAGGGCCCGACAGGGCCCGACAGAGTCCGACAGAGCCCGACAGGGCCCAGTAGAGACCGACAGAGCCCGACAGAGCCCGACAGAGCCCGACAGAGCCCGACAGGGCCCGACAGGGCCCAGTAGATCCCAGTAGAGCCCGACAGAGCCCGACAGAGCCCGACAGGGCCCGACAGAGCCCGACAGAGCCCGACAGGGTCCAATAGAGCCCGACACAGCCCGACAGGGCCCGACAGGGCCCAGTAGAGCCCAACAGAGCCCGACAGAGCCCGACAGGGCCCGAAAGGGCCCGACAGGGCCCAGTAGAGGCCGACAGAGCCCGACAGAGCCCGACAGAGCCCGACAGAGACCAGTAGATCCCGACAGATCCCGACAGAGCCCGACAGAGCCCGACAGGGCCCGAGAGAGCCCGACAGAGCCCAGTAGAGTCCAACAGAGCCCAACAGAGCCCGACAGAGCCCGACAGAGCCCGACAGGGCCCGACAGGGCCCGACAGGGCCCGACAGATCCCAGTAGAGCCCAGTAGAGCCCGACAGAGCCCGACAGAGCCCAGTAGAGCCCGACAGAGCCCGACAGGGCCCGACAGGGCCCGACAGGGCCCAGTAGAGCCCGACAGAGCCCGACAGAGCCCAGTAGAGCCCAGTAGAGCCCGACAGAGCCCGACAGAGCCCGACAGGGCCCGACAGGGCCCGACAGGGCCCGACAGAGCGCGACAGGGCCCGACAGGGCCCAGTAGAGCCCGACAGAGCCCGACAGAGCCCAGTAGAGCCCAGTAGAGCCCGACAGGGCCTGACAGGGCCCGACAGGGCCCAGTAGAGCCCGACAGAGCCCGACAGAGCCTCACAGAGCCCGACAGGGCCCAACAGGGCCCGACAGAGCCCGACAGAGCCCGACAGGGCCCAGTAGAGCCCGACAGAGCCCGACAGAGCCCGACAGAGCCCGACAGAGCCCGACAGGGCCCGACAGGGCCCGACAGGGCCCAGTAGAGCCCGACAGAGCCCGACAGAGCCCGACAGGGCCCGACAGGGCCCGACAGGGCCCAGTAGAGCCCGACAGAGCCCGACAGAGCCCGACAGGGCCCGACAGAGCCCGACAGGGCCCGACAGGGCCCAGTAGAGCCCGACAGAGCCCGACAGAGCCCGACAGAGCCCGACAGGGCCCGACAGGGCCCGACAGGGCCCGACAGGGCCCGACAGAGCCCGACAGGGCCCGACAGGGCCCAGTAGAGCCCGACAGAGCCCGACAGAGCCCGACAGGGCCCGACAGAGCCCGACAGAGCCCGACAGAGCCCGACAGGGCCCAGTAGAGCCCGACAGGGCCCAGTAGAGCCCGACAGAGCCCGACAGAGCCCGACAGAGCCCGACAGGGACCGACAGAGCCCGACAGGGCCCGACAGAGCCCGACAGAGCCCGACAGGGCCCGACAGGGCCCAGTAGAGCCCGACAGAGCCAGACAGAGTCCAGTAGAGCCCAGTAGAGCCCGACAGGGCCCGACAGGGCCCGACAGGGCCCAGTAGAGCCCGACAGGGCCCAGTAGAGCCCGACAGAGCCCGACAGGGCCCGACAGGGCCCGACAGGGCCCAGTAGAGCCCGACAGGGCCCAGTAGAGCCCGACAGGGCCCGACAGAGCCCGACAGAGCCTGACAGAGCCCGACAGGGCCCGACAGGGCCCGACAGGGCCCGACAGAGCCCGACAGAGCCCGACAGGACCCAGTAGAGCCCGACAGAGACCGACAGAGCCCGACAGAGCCCGACAGAGCCCGACAGAGCCCGACAGGGTCCGACAGAGCCCGACAGAGCCCGACAGGGCCCGACAGGGCCCAGTAGAGCCCAACAGAGCCCGACAGAGCCCGACAGGGCCCGAAAGGGCCCGACAGAGCCCGACAGAGCCCGACAGGGCCCGACAGAGCCCGACAGAGCCCGACAGAGCCCGACAGGGCCCGACAGGGCCCGACAGAGCCCGACAGAGTCCGACAGAGCCCGACAGGGCCCGACAGGGCCCGACAGAGCCCGACAGGGCCCGACAGAGCCCGACAGGGCCCGACAGAGCCCGACAGAGCCCGACAGAGCCCAGTAGAGCCCGACAGAGCCCGACAGGGCCCGACAGGGCCCGACAGGGCCCAGTAGAGCCCGACAGAGCCCGACAGAGCCCAGTAGAGCCCGACAGAGCCCGACAGAGCCCGACAGAGCCCGACAGGGCCCGACAGGGCCCGACAGGGCCCGACAGGGCGCGACAGATCCCAGTAGAGCCCGACAGAGCCCGACAGAGCCCGACAGAGCCCAGTAGAGCCCGACAGAGCCCGACAGGGCCCGACAGAGCCCGACAGAGCCCGACAGGGCCCGACAGAGCCCGACAGTGCCCGACAGGGCCCGACAGGGCCCAGTAGAGCCCGACAGAGCCCGACAGGGCCCGACAGAGCCCGACAGAGCCCGACAGAGCCCAGTAGAGCCCGACAGAGCCCGACAGAGCCCGACAGAGCCCGACAGAGCCCGACAGGGCCCAGTAGAGCCCGACAGGGCCCGACAGAGCCCGACAGAGCCCGACAGGGCCCGACAGGGCCCGACAGAGCCCAACAGGGCCCGACAGGGCCCAGTAGAGCCCGACAGAGCCCGACAGAGCCCGACAGAACCCGACAGAGCCCGACAGAGCCCGACAGAGCCCCACAGAGCCCGACAGGGCCCAGTAGAGCCCGACAGAGCCCGACAGAGCCCTACAGAGCCCAGTAGAGCCCGACAGAGCCCGACAGAGCCCGACAGAGCCCGACAGAACCCGACAGAGCCCAGTAGAGCCCGACAGAGCCCGACAGAGCCCAGTAGAGCCCGACAGAGCCCGACAGAGCCCGACAGAGCCCGACAGAGCCCGACAGAGTACAGTAGAGCCCAGTACAGCCCGACAGAGCCCGACAGAGCCCGACAGGGCCCGACAGGGCCCGACAGGGCCCGACAGGGCCCAGTAGAGCCCGACAGAGCCCAGTAGAGCCCGACAGAGCCCGACAGAGCCCGACAGGGCCCGACAGGACCCGACAGGGCCCGACAGGGCCCAGTAGAGCCCGACAGAGCCCGACAGAGCCCGACAGAGCCCGACAGAGCCCAGTAGAGCCCGACAGAGCCCGACATGGCCCGACAGGGCCCAGTAGAGCCCGACAGGGCCCGACAGAGCCCGACAGAGCCCGACAGGGCCCAGTAGAGCCCGACAGAGCCCGACAGAGCCCAGTAGAGCCCAGTAGAGCCCGACAGGGCCCGACAGGGCCCGACAGGGCCCAGTAGAGCCCGACAGAGCCCGACAGAGCCCAGTAGAGCCCAGTAGAGCCCGACAGAGCCCGACAGGGCCCAACAGAGCCCGACAGAGCCCGACAGGGCCCGACAGGGCCCGACAGAGCCCGACAGGGCCCGACAGGGCCCAGTAGAGCCCGACAGAGCCAGACAGAGCCCAGTAGAGCCCAGTAGAGCCCGACAGGGCCCGACAGGGCCCGACAGGGCCCAGTAGAGCCCGACAGAGCCCGACAGAGCCTGACAGAGCCCGACAGGGCCCGACAGGGCCCGACAGAGTCCGACAGAGCCCGACAGGGCCCAGTAGAGACCGACAGAGCCCGACAGAGCCCGACAGAGCCCGACAGAGCCCGACAGGGCCCGACAGGGCCCAGTAGATCCCAGTAGAGCCCGACAGAGCCCGACAGAGCCCGACAGGGCCCGACAGAGCCCGACAGAGCCCGACAGGGTCCGACAGAGCCCGACACAGCCCGACAGGGCCCGACAGGGCCCAGTAGAGCCCAACAGAGCCCGACAGAGCCCGACAGGGCCCGAAAGGGCCCGAAAGGGCCCGACAGAGCCCGACAGGGCCCGACAGGGCCCGACAGGGCCCAGTAGAGGCCGACAGAGCCCGACAGAGTCCGACAGAGCCCGACAGAGACCAGTAGATCCCGACAGATCCCGACAGAGCCCGACAGAGCCCGACAGGGCCCGAGAAAGCCCGACAGAGCCCAGTAGAGTCCAACAGAGCCCAACAGAGCCCGACAGAGCCCGACAGAGCCCGACAGGGCCCGACAGGGCCCGACAGGGCCCGACAGATCCCAGTAGAGCCCAGTAGAGCCCGACAGAGCCCGACAGAGCCCAGTAGAGCCCGACAGAGCCCGACAGGGCCCGACAGGGCCCGACAGGGCCCAGTAGAGCCCGACAGAGCCCGACAGAGCCCAGTAGAGCCCAGTAGAGCCCGACAGAGCCCGACAGAGCCCGACAGGGCCCGACAGGGCCCGACAGAGCGCGACAGGGCCCGACAGGGCCCAGTAGAGCCCGACAGAGCCCGACAGAGCCCAGTAGAGCCCAGTAGAGCCCGACAGGGCCTGACAGGGCCCGACAGGGCCCAGTAGAGCCCGACAGAGCCCGACAGAGCCTCACAGAGCCCGACAGGGCCCAACAGGGCCCGACAGAGCCCGACAGAGCCCGACAGGGCCCAGTAGAGCCCGACAGAGCCCGACAGAGCCCGACAGAGCCCGACAGAGCCCGACAGGGCCCGACAGGGCCCGACAGGGCCCAGTAGAGCCCGACAGAGCCCGACAGAGCCCGACAGGGCCCGACAGGGCCCGACAGGGCCCAGTAGAGCCCGACAGAGCCCGACAGAGCCCGACAGAGCCCGACAGGGCCCGACAGGACCCGACAGGGCCCGTCAGGGCCCAGTAGAGCCCGACAGAGCCCGACAGAGCCCGACAGGGCCCGACAGAGCCCGGTAGAGCCCGGTAGAGCCCAACAGAGCTCGACAGAGCCCGACAGAGCCCAGTAGAGCCCGACAGAGCCCGACAGAGCCCGACAGAGCCCGACAGGGCCCGACAGGACCCGACAGGGCCCGACAGGGCCCAGTAGAGCCCGACAGAGCCCGACAGAGCCCGACAGAGCCCGACAGAGCCCAGTAGAGCCCGACAGAGCCCGACATGGCCCGACAGGGCCCAGTAGAGCCCGACAGGGCCCGACAGAGCCCGACAGAGCCCGACAGGGCCCAGTAGAGCCCGACAGAGCCCGACAGAGCCCAGTAGAGCCCAGTAGAGCCCGACAGGGCCCGACAGGGCCCGACAGGGCCCAGTAGAGCCCGACAGAGCCCGACAGAGCCCAGTAGAGCCCAGTAGAGCCCGACAGAGCCCGACAGGGCCCAACAGAGCCCGACAGAGCCCGACAGGGCCCGACAGGGCCCGACAGAGCCCGACAGGGCCCGACAGGGCCCAGTAGAGCCCGACAGAGCCAGACAGAGCCCAGTAGAGCCCAGTAGAGCCCGACAGGGCCCGACAGGGCCCGACAGGGCCCAGTAGAGCCCGACAGAGCCCGACAGAGCCTGACAGAGCCCGACAGGGCCCGACAGGGCCCGACAGAGTCCGACAGAGCCCGACAGGGCCCAGTAGAGACCGACAGAGCCCGACAGAGCCCGACAGAGCCCGACAGAGCCCGACAGGGCCCGACAGGGCCCAGTAGATCCCAGTAGAGCCCGACAGAGCCCGACAGAGCCCGACAGGGCCCGACAGAGCCCGACAGAGCCCGACAGGGTCCGACAGAGCCCGACACAGCCCGACAGGGCCCGACAGGGCCCAGTAGAGCCCAACAGAGCCCGACAGAGCCCGACAGGGCCCGAAAGGGCCCGAAAGGGCCCGACAGAGCCCGACAGGGCCCGACAGGGCCCGACAGGGCCCAGTAGAGGCCGACAGAGCCCGACAGAGTCCGACAGAGCCCGACAGAGACCAGTAGATCCCGACAGATCCCGACAGAGCCCGACAGAGCCCGACAGGGCCCGAGAGAGCCCGACAGAGCCCAGTAGAGTCCAACAGAGCCCAACAGAGCCCGACAGAGCCCGACAGAGCCCGACAGGGCCCGACAGGGCCCGACAGGGCCCGACAGATCCCAGTAGAGCCCAGTAGAGCCCGACAGAGCCCGACAGAGCCCAGTAGAGCCCGACAGAGCCCGACAGGGCCCGACAGGGCCCGACAGGGCCCAGTAGAGCCCGACAGAGCCCGACAGAGCCCAGTAGAGCCCAGTAGAGCCCGACAGAGCCCGACAGAGCCCGACAGGGCCCGACAGGGCCCGACAGGGCCCGACAGAGCGCGACAGGGCCCGACAGGGCCCAGTAGAGCCCGACAGAGCCCGACAGAGCCCAGTAGAGCCCAGTAGAGCCCGACAGGGCCTGACAGGGCCCGACAGGGCCCAGTAGAGCCCGACAGAGCCCGACAGAGCCTCACAGAGCCCGACAGGGCCCAACAGGGCCCGACAGAGCCCGACAGAGCCCGACAGGGCCCAGTAGAGCCCGACAGAGCCCGACAGAGCCCGACAGAGCCCGACAGAGCCCGACAGGGCCCGACAGGGCCCGACAGGGCCCAGTAGAGCCCGACAGAGCCCGACAGAGCCCGACAGGGCCCGACAGGGCCCGACAGGGCCCAGTAGAGCCCGACAGAGCCCGACAGAGCCCGACAGGGCCCGACAGAGCCCGACAGGGCCCGACAGGGCCCAGTAGAGCCCGACAGAGCCCGACAGAGCCCGACAGAGCCCGACAGGGCCCGACAGGGCCCGACAGGGCCCGACAGGGCCCAGTAGAGCCCGACAGAGCCCGACAGAGCCCGACAAGGCCCGACAGAGCCCGACAGAGCCCGACAGAGCCCGACAGGGCCCAGTAGAGCCCGACAGGGCCCAGTAGAGCCCGACAGAGCCCGACAGAGCCCGACAGAGCCCGACAGGGACCGACAGAGCCCGACAGGGCCCGACAGGGCCCGACAGAGCCCGACAGGGCCCGACAGGGCCCAGTAGAGCCCGACAGAGCCAGACAGAGTCCAGTAGAGCCCAGTAGAGCCCGACAGGGCCCGACAGGGCCCGACAGGGCCCAGTAGAGCCCGACAGGGCCCAGTAGAGCCCGACAGAGCCCGACAGGGCCCGACAGGGCCCGACAGGGCCCAGTAGAGCCCGACAGGGCCCAGTAGAGCCCGACAGGGCCCGACAGAGCCCGACAGAGCCTGACAGAGCCCGACAGGGCCCGACAGGGCCCGACAGGGCCCGACAGAGCCCGACAGAGCCCGACAGGACCCAGTAGAGCCCGACAGAGACCGACAGAGCCCGACAGAGCCCGACAGAGCCCGACAGAGCCCGACAGGGTCCGACAGAGCCCGACAGAGCCCGACAGGGCCCGACAGGGCCCAGTAGAGCCCAACAGAGCCCGACAGAGCCCGACAGGGCCCGAAAGGGCCCGACAGAGCCCGACAGAGCCCGACAGGGCCCGACAGAGCCCGACAGAGCCCGACAGAGCCCGACAGGGCCCGACAGGGCCCGACAGAGCCCGACAGAGCCCGACAGAGCCCGACAGGGCCCGACAGGGCCCGACAGAGCCCGACAGGGCCCGACAGAGCCCGACAGGGCCCGACAGAGCCCGACAGAGCCCGACAGAGCCCAGTAGAGCCCGACAGAGCCCGACAGGGCCCGACAGGGCCCGACAGGGCCCAGTAGAGCCCGACAGAGCCCGACAGAGCCCAGTAGAGCCCAGTAGAGCCCGACAGAGCCCAACAGAGCCCGACAGGGCCCAACAGAGCGCGACAGGGCCCGACAGGGCCCGACAGGGCCCAGTAGAGCCCGACAGAGCCCGACAGAGCCCAGTAGAGCCCAGTAGAGCCCGATAGGGCCCGACAGGGCCCGACAGGGCCCAGTAGAGCCCGACAGAGCCCGACAGAGCCTCACAGAGCCCGACAGGGCCCAACAGGGCCCGACAGAGCCCGACAGAGCCCGACAGGGCCCAGTAGAGCCCGACAGAGTCCGACAGAGCCCGACAGGGCCCGACAGGGCCCGACAGGGCCCAGTAGAGCCCGACAGAGCCCGACAGAGCCCGTCAGAGCCCGACAGAGCCCGACAGAGCCCGACAGCGCCCGACAGAGCCCGACAGAGCCCGACAGGGCCCGACAGGGCCCAGTAGAGCCCGACAGAGCCCGACAGAGCCCGACAGAGCCCGACAGGGCCCCACAGAGCCTGACAGGGCCCAGTAGAGCCCGACAGAGCCCGACAGAGCCCTACAGAGCCCAGTAGAGCCCGACAGAGCCCGACAGAGCCCGACAGAGCCCGACAGAGCCCGACAGAGCCCAGGAGAGCCCGACAGAGCCCGACAGAGCCCAGTAGAGCCCGACAGAGCCCGACAGAGCCCGACAGAGCCCGACAGAGTACAGTAGAGCCCAGTACAGCCCGACAGAGCCCGACAGAGCCCGACAGGGCCCGACAGGGCCCGACAGGGCCCGACAGGGCCCAGTAGAGCCCGACAGAGCCCAGTAGAGCCCGACAGAGCCCGACAGAGCCCGACAGAGCCCGACAGGGCCCGACAGGACCCGACAGGGCCCGTCAGGGCCCAGTAGAGCCCGACAGAGCCCGACAGAGCCCGACAGGGCCCGACAGAGCCCGGTAGAGCCCGGTAGAGCCCAACAGAGCTCGACAGAGCCCGACAGAGCCCGGTAGAGCCCGGTAGAGCCCAACAGAGCTCGACAGAGCCCGACAGAGCCCGACAGAGCCCGACAGAGCCCGACAGGGCCCGACAGAGCCCGACAGGGCCCGACAGAGCCCAGTAGAGCCCAACAGGGACCGACAGGGCCCGATAGGGCCCAGTAGAGCCCGACAGGGCCCGACAGGGCCCAACAGAGCCCGACAGAGCCCAGTAGAGCCTGACAGAGCCCGACAGAGCCCGACAGAGCCCGACAGGGCGCGACAGGGCCCGACAGGGCCCGATAGAGCCCGACAGAGCCCGACAGAGCCCGACAGAGCCCGACAGAGCCCAGTAGAGCCCGACAGAGCCCGACAGAGCCCGACAGAGCCCGACAGGGCCCGACAGGGCCCGACAGAGCGCGACAGATCCCAGTAGAGCCCGACAGAGCCCGACAGAGCCCGACAGAGCCCAGTAGAGCCCGACAGAGCCCGACAGAGCCCGACAGGGCCCGACAGGGCCCAGTAGAGCCCGACAGAGCCCGACAGAGCCCAGTAGAGCCCAGTAGAGCCCGACAGGGCCCGACAGGGCCCGACAGGGCCCAGTAGAGCCCGACAGAGCCCGACAGAGGCCGACAGAGCCCGACAGAACCCGACAGAGCCCGACAGAGCCCGACAGAGCCCCACAGAGCCCGACAGGGCCCAGTAGAGCCCGACAGAGCCCGACAGAGCCCTACAGAGCCCAGTAGAGCCCGACAGAGCCCGACAGAGCCCGACAGAGCCCGACAGAGCCCGACAGAGCCCAGTAGAGCCCGACAGAGCCCGACAGAGCCCAGTAGAGCCCGACAGAGCCCGACAGAGCCCGACAGAGTACAGTAGAGCCCAGTACAGCCCGATAGAGCCCGACAGAGCCCGACAGGGCCCGAAAGGGCCCGACAGGGCCCCACAGGGCCCAGTAGAGCCCGACAGAGCCCAGTAGAGCCCGACAGAGCCCGACAGAGCCCGACAGAGCCCGACAGGGCCCGACAGGACCCGACAGGGCCCGACAGGGCCCAGTAGAGCCCGACAGAGCCCGACAGAGCCCGACAGAGCCCGACAGAGCCCAGTAGAGCCCGACAGAGCCCGACAGGGCCCGACAGGGCCCAGTAGAGCCCGACAGGGCCCGACAGAGCCCGACAGAGCCCGACAGGGCCCAGTAGAGCCCGACAGAGCCCGACAGAGCCCAGTAGAGCCCAGTAGAGCCCGACAGGGCCCGACAGGGCCCGACAGGGCCCAGTAGAGCCCGACAGAGACCGACAGAGCCCAGTAGAGCCCAGTAGAGCCCGACAGAGCCCGACAGGGCCCAACAGAG
Source organism: Caloenas nicobarica (assembly GCF_036013445.1). Taxonomy (NCBI): domain Eukaryota; kingdom Metazoa; phylum Chordata; class Aves; order Columbiformes; family Columbidae; genus Caloenas; species Caloenas nicobarica. The sequence continues at coordinate 25,476 of NW_027017309.1, forward strand.
CCCGACAGAGCCCGACAGGGCCCGACAGGGCCCGACAGAGCCCGACAGGGCCCGACAGGGCCCAGTAGAGCCCGACAGAGCCAGACAGAGCCCAGTAGAGCCCAGTAGAGCCCGACAGGGCCCGACAGGGCCCGACAGGGCCCAGTAGAGCCCGACAGAGCCCGACAGAGCCTGACAGAGCCCGACAGGGCCCGACAGGGCCGGACAGAGTCCGACAGAGCCCGACAGGGCCCAGTAGAGACCGACAGAGCCCGACAGAGCCCGACAGAGCCCGACAGAGCCCGACAGGGCCCGACAGGGCCCAGTAGATCCCAGTAGAGCCCGACAGAGCCCGACAGAGCCCGACAGGGCCCGACAGAGCCCGACAGAGCCCGACAGGGTCCGACAGAGCCCGACACAGCCCGACAGGGCCCGACAGGGCCCAGTAGAGCCCAACAGAGCCCGACAGAGCCCGACAGGGCCCGAAAGGGCCCGAAAGGGCCCGACAGAGCCCGACAGGGCCCGACAGGGCCCAGTAGAGGCCGACAGAGCCCGACAGAGCCCGACAGAGCCCGACAGAGACCAGTAGATCCCGACAGATCCCGACAGAGCCCGACAGAGCCCGACAGGGCCCGAGAGAGCCCGACAGAGCCCAGTAGAGCCCAACAGAGCCCAACAGAGCCCGACAGAGCCCGACAGAGCCCGACAGGGCCCGACAGGGCCCGACAGGGCCCGACAGATCCCAGTAGAGCCCAGTAGAGCCCGACAGAGCCCGACAGAGCCCAGTAGAGCCCGACAGAGCCCGACACGGCCCGACAGGGCCCGACAGGGCCCAGTAGAGCCCGACAGAGCCCGACAGAGCCCAGTAGAGCCCAGTAGAGCCCGACAGAGCCCGACAGAGCCCGACAGGGCCCGACAGGGCCCGACAGGGCCCGACAGAGCGCGACAGGGCCCGACAGGGCCCAGTAGAGCCCGACAGAGCCCGACAGAGCCCAGTAGAGCCCAGTAGAGCCCGACAGGGCCTGACAGGGCCCGACAGGGCCCAGTAGAGCCCGACAGAGCCCGACAGAGCATCACAGAGCCCGACAGGGCCCAACAGGGCCCGACAGAGCCCGACAGAGCCCGACAGGGCCCAGTAGAGCCCGACAGAGCCCGACAGAGCCCGACAGAGCCCGACAGAGCCCGACAGGGCCCGACAGGGCCCGACAGGGCCCAGTAGAGCCCGACAGAGCCCGACAGAGCCCGACAGGGCCCGACAGGGCCCAGTAGAGCCCGACAGAGCCCGACAGAGCCCGACAGGGCCCGACAGAGCCCGACAGGGCCCGACAGGGCCCAGTAGAGCCCGACAGAGCCCGACAGAGCCCGACAGAGCCCGACAGGGCCCGACAGGGCCCGACAGAGCCCGACAGGGCCCGACAGGGCCCTGTAGAGCCCGACAGAGCCCGACAGAGCCCGACAGGGCCCGACAGAGCCCGACAGAGCCCGACAGAGCCCGACAGGGCCCAGTAGAGCCCGACAGGGCCCAGTAGAGCCCGACAGAGCCCGACAGAGCCCGACAGAGCCCGACAGGGACCGACAGAGCCCAAAAGGGCCCGACAGAGCCCGACAGAGCCCGACAGGGCCCGACAGAGCCCGACAGAGCCCGACAGGGCCCGACAGGGCCCAGTAGAGCCCGACAGAGCCAGACAGAGTCCAGTAGAGCCCAGTAGAGCCCGACAGGGCCCGACAGGGCCCGACAGGGCCCAGTAGAGCCCGACAGGGCCCAGTAGAGCCCGACAGAGCCCGACAGGGCCCGACAGGGCCCGACAGGGCCCAGTAGAGCCCGACAGGGCCCAGTAGAGCCCGACAGGGCCCGACAGAGCCCGACAGAGCCTGACAGAGCCCGACAGGGCCCGACAGGGCCCGACAGGGCCTGACAGAGCCCGACAGAGCCCGACAGGACCCAGTAGAGCCCAACAGAGCCCGACAGAGCCCGACAGGGCCCGACAGAGCCCGACAGGGTCCGACAGAGCCCGACAGAGCCCGACAGGGCCCGACAGGGCCCAGTAGAGCCCAACAGAGCCCGACAGAGCCCGACAGGGCCCGAAAGGGCCCGACAGAGCCCGACAGAGCCCGACAGGGCCCGACAGAGCCCGACAGAGCCCGACAGAGCCCGACAGAGCCCGACAGGGCCCGACAGGGCCCGACAGAGCCCGACAGGGCCCGACAGAGCCCGACAGAGCCCGACAGAGCCCAGTAGAGCCCAGTAGAGCCCGACAGAGCCCGACAGAGCCCGACAGGGCCCGACAGGGCCCAGTAGAGCCCGACAGAGCCCGACAGAGCCCAGTAGAGCCCAGTAGAGCCCGATAGGGCCCGACAGGGCCCGACAGGGCCCAGTAGAGCCCGACAGAGCCCGACAGAGCCTCACAGAGCCCGACAGGGCCCAACAGGGCCCGACAGAGCCCGACAGAGCCCGACAGGGCCCAGTAGAGCCCGACAGAGTCCGACAGAGCCCGACAGGGCCCGACAGGGCCCGACAGGGCCCAGTAGAGCCCGACAGAGCCCGACAGAGCCCGTCAGAGCCCGACAGAGCCCGACAGAGCCCGACAGGGCCCGACAGAGCCCGACAGAGCCCGACAGGGCCCGACAGGGCCCGACAGAGCCCGACAGGGCCCGACAGGGCCCAGTAGAGCCCGACAGAGCCCGACAGAGCCCGACAGAGCCCGACAGGGCCCCACAGAGCCCGACAGGGCCCAGTAGAGCCCGACAGAGCCCGACAGAGCCCTACAGAGCCCAGTAGAGCCCGACAGAGCCCGACAGAGCCCGACAGAGCCCGACAGAGCCCGACAGAACCCGACAGAGCCCAGTAGAGCCCGACAGAGCCCGACAGAGCCCAGTAGAGCCCGACAGAGCCCGACAGAGCCCGACAGAGCCCGACAGAGCCCGACAGAGTACAGTAGAGCCCAGTAGAGCCCGACAGAGCCCGACAGAGCCCGACAGGGCCCGACAGGGCCCGACAGGGCCCGACAGGGCCCAGTAGAGCCCGACAGAGCCCAGTAGAGCCCGACAGAGCCCGACAGAGCCCGACAGAGCCCGACAGGGCCCGACAGGACCCGACAGGGCCCGACAGGGCCCAGTAGAGCCCGACAGAGCCCGACAGAGCCCGACAGAGCCCAGTAGAGCCCGACAGAGCCCGACAGGGCCCGACAGGGCCCAGTAGAGCCCGACAGGGCCCGACAGAGCCCGACAGAGCCCGACAGGGCCCAGTAGAGCCCGACAGAGCCCGACAGAGCCCAGTAGAGCCCAGTAGAGCCCGACAGGGCCCGACAGGGCCCGACAGGGCCCAGTAGAGCCCGACAGAGCCCGACAGAGCCCAGTAGAGCCCAGTAGAGCCCGACAGAGCCCGACAGGGCCCAACAGAGCCCGACAGAGCCCGACAGGGCCCGACAGGGCCCGACAGAGCCCGACAGGGCCCGACAGGGCCCAGTAGAGCCCGACAGAGCCAGACAGAGCCCAGTAGAGCCCAGTAGAGCCCGACAGGGCCCGACAGGGCCCGACAGGGCCCAGTAGAGCCCGACAGAGCCCGACAGAGCCTGACAGAGCCCGACAGGGCCCGACAGGGCCCGACAGAGTCCGACAGAGCCCGACAGGGCCCAGTAGAGACCGACAGAGCCCGACAGAGCCCGACAGAGCCCGACAGAGCCCGACAGGGCCCAGTAGATCCCAGTACAGCCCGACAGAGCCCGACAGAGCCCGACAGGGCCCGACAGAGCCCGACAGAGACCGACAGGGTCCGACAGAGCCCGACACAGCCCGACAGGGCCCGACAGGGCCCAGTAGAGGCCGACAGAGCCCGACAGAGCCCGACAGAGCCCGACAGAGACCAGTAGATCCCGACAGATCCCGACAGAGCCCGACAGAGCCCGACAGGGCCCGAGAGAGCCCGACAGAGCCCAGTAGAGCCCAACAGAGCCCAACAGAGCCCGACAGAGCCCGACAGAGCCCGACAGGGCCCGACAGGGCCCGACAGGGCCCGACAGATCCCAGTAGAGCCCAGTAGAGCCCGAAAGAGCCCGACAGAGCCCAGTAGAGCCCGACAGAGCCCGACAGGGCCCGACAGGGCCCAGTAGAGCCCGACAGAGCCCGACAGAGCCCAGTAGAGCCCAGTAGAGCCCGACAGAGCCCGACAGAGCCCGACAGGGCCCGACAGGGCCCGACAGAGCGCGACAGGGCCCGACAGGGCCCAGTAGAGCCCGACAGAGCCCGACAGAGCCCAGTAGAGCCCAGTAGAGCCCGACAGAGCCCAGTAGAGCCCGACAGGGCCTGACAGGGCCCGACAGGGCCCAGTAGAGCCCGACAGAGCCCGACAGAGCCTCACAGAGCCCGACAGGGCCCAACAGGGCCCGACAGAGCCCGACAGAGCCCGACAGGGCCCAGTAGAGCCCGACAGAGCCCGAGAGAGCCCGACAGGGCCCGACAGGGCCCGACAGGGCCCGACAGGGCCCAGTAGAGCCCGACAGAGCCCGACAGAGCCCGACAGGGCCCGACAGGGCCCGACAGGGCCCAGTAGAGCCCGACAGAGCCCGACAGAGCCCGACAGGGCCCGACAGAGCCCGACAGGGCCCGACAGGGCCCAGTAGAGCCCGACAGAGCCCGACAGAGCCCGACAGAGCCCGACAGGGCCCGACAGGCCCGACAGGGCCCGACAGGGCCCGACAGAGCCCGACAGGGCCCGACAGGGCCCAGTAGAGCCCGACAGAGCCCGACAGAGCCCGACAGGGCCCGACAGAGCCCGACAGAGCCCGACAGAGCCCGACAGAGCCCAGTAGAGCCCGACAGGGCCCAGTAGAGCCCGACAGAGCCCGACAGAGCCCGACAGAGCCCGACAGGGACCGACAGAGCCCGACAGGGCCCGACAGAGCCCGACAGAGCCCGACAGGGCCCGACAGGGCCCAGTAGAGCCCGACAGAGCCAGACAGAGTCCAGTAGAGCCCAGTAGAGCCCGACAGGGCCCGACAGGGCCCGACAGGACCCAGTAGAGCCCGACAGGGGCCCAGTAGAGCCCGACAGAGCCCGACAGGGCCCGACAGGGCCCGACAGGGCCCAGTAGAGCCCGACAGGTCCCAGTAGAGCCCGACAGGGCCCGACAGAGCCCGACAGAGCCTGACAGAGCCCGACAGGGCCCGACAGGGCCCGACAGGGCCCGACAGAGCCCGACAGAGCCCGACAGGACCCAGTAGAGCCCGACAGAGACCGACAGAGCCCGACAGAGCCCGACAGAGCCCGACAGGGTCCGACAGAGCCCGACAGAGCCCGACAGGGCCCGACAGGGCCCAGTAGAGCCCAAGAGAGCCCGACAGAGCCCGACAGGGCCCGAAAGGGCCCGACAGAGCCCGACAGAGCCCGACAGGGCCCGACAGAGCCCGACAGAGCCCGACAGAGCCCGACAGAGCCCGACAGGGCCCGACAGGGCCCGACAGAGCCCGACAGAGCCCGACAGGGCCCGACAGAGCCCGACAGGGCCCGACAGAGCCCGACAGGGCCCGACAGAGCCCGACAGAGCCCGACAGAGCCCAGTAGAGCCCGACAGAGCCCGACAGGGCCCGACAGGGCCCGACAGGGCCCAGTAGAGCCCGACAGAGCCCGACAGAGCCCAGTAGAGCCCAGTAGAGCCCGACAGAGCCCGACAGAGCCCGACAGGGCCCAACAGAGCGCGACAGGGCCCGACAGGGCCCGACAGGGCCCAGTAGAGCCCGACAGAGCCCGACAGAGCCCAGTAGAGCCCAGTAGAGCCCGATAGGGCCCGACAGGGCCCGACAGGGCCCAGTAGAGCCCGACAGAGCCCGACAGAGCCTCACAGAGCCCGACAGGGCCCAACGGGGCCCGACAGAGCCCGACAGAGCCCGACAGGGCCCAGTAGAGCCCGACAGAGTCCGACAGAGCCCGACAGGGCCCGACAGGGCCCGACAGAGCCCGACAGGGCCCGACAGAGCCCGACAGAGCCCGACAGGGCCCGACAGGGCCCGACAGAGCCCGACAGGGCCCGACAGGGCCCAGTAGAGCCCGACAGAGCCCGACAGAGCCCGACAGAGCCCGACAGGGCCCGACAGGGCCCAGTAGAGCCCGACAGGGCCCAGTAGAGCCCGACAGGGCCCGACAGAGCCCGACAGAGCCTGACAGAGCCCGACAGGGCCCGACAGGGCCCGACAGAGCCCGACAGGGCCCGACAGGGCCCAGTAGAGCCCGACAGAGACCGACAGAGCCCGACAGAGCCCGACAGAGCCCGACAGGGCCCGACAGGGTCCGACAGAGCCCGACAGAGCCCGACAGGGCCCGACAGAGCCCGACAGAGCCCGACAGGGTCCGACAGAGCCCGACAGAGCCCGACAGGGCCCGACAGGGCCCAGTAGAGCCCAACAGAGCCCGACAGAGCCCGACAGGGCCCGAAAGGGCCCGACAGAGCCCGACAGAGCCCGACAGGGCCCGACAGGGCCAGACAGGGCCCAGTAGAGCCCGACAGAGCCCGACAGAGCCCGACAGAGCCCAGTAGAGCCCGACAGAGCCCGACAGAGCCCGACAGAGCCCGACAGGGCCCGACAGAGCCCGACAGAGCCCGACAGAGCCCAGTAGAGCCCGACAGAGCCCGACAGAGCCCGACAGAGCCCGACAGGGCCCGACAGAGCCCGACAGAGCCCAGTAGAGCCCAACAGAGCCCAACAGAGCCCAACAGAGCCCAACAGAGCCCAACAGAGCCCGACAGAGCCCGACAGGGCCCGACAGGGCCCGACAGAGCCCGACAGAGCCCGACAGAGCCCGACAGAGCCCGACAGGGCCCGACAGGGCCCGACAGAGCCCAGTAGAGCCCGACAGAGGCCGACAGGGCCCGACAGGGCCCGACAGGGCCCAGTAGAGCCCGACAGAGCCCGACAGAGCCCAACAGAGCCCGACAGGGCCCGACAGGGCCCGACAGGGCCCAGTAGAGCCCAGTAGAGCCCGACAGAGCCCGACAGAGCCCGACAGGGCCCGACAGGGCCCGACAGAGCCCAACAGAGCGCGACAGGGCCCGACAGGGCCCGACAGGGCCCGACAGAGCCCGACAGGGCCCGACAGGGCCCGACAGGGCCCGACAGAGCCCGACAGAGCCTCACAGAGCCCGACAGGGCCCAACAGGGCCCGACAGAACCCGACAGAGCCCGACAGGGCCCAGTAGAGCCCGACAGAGCCCGACAGAGCCCGACAGGGCCCGACAGGGCCCGACAGGGCCCAGTAGAGCCCGACAGAGCCCGACTGAGCCCGTCAGAGCCCGACAGAGCCCGACAGAGCCCGACAGGGCCCGACAGAGCCCGACAGGGCCCGACAGAGCCCGACAGAGCCCGACAGGGCCCGACAGGGCCCAGTAGAGCCCGACAGAGCCCGACAGGGCCCGACAGGGCCCGACAGGGCCCGACAGGGCCCGACAGAGCCCAGTAGAGCCCGACAGAGCCCGACAGAGCCCGACAGAGCCCGACAGGGCCCAGTAGAGCCCGACAGGGCCCAGTAGAGCCCGACAGAGCCCGACAGAGCCCGATAGAACCCGTCAGAGCCCGACAGAGCCCGACAGAGCCCGACAGAGCCCGACAGGGCCCAGTAGAGCCCGACAGAGCCCGACAGAGCCCGACAGAGCCCGACAGAGCCCGACAGGGCCCAGTAGAGCCCGACAGAGCCCGACAGAGCCCGACAGAGCCCAGTAGAGCCCGACAGAGCCCAGTAGAGCCCGACAGGGCCCGACAGAGCCCGACAGAGCCCGACAGGGCCTAGTAGAGCGCGACAGAGCCCGACAGAGCCTGACAGAGCCCGACAGGGCCCGACAGGGCCCGACAGGGCCCGACAGAGCCCGACAGAGCCCGACAGAGCCCGACAGAGCCTGACAGAGCCCGACAGGGCCCGACAGGGCCCGACAGGGCCCAGTAGAGCCCGACAGAGCCCGACAGAGCCCGACAGAGCCCAGTAGAGCCCGACAGAGCCCGACAGGGCCCGACAGGGCCCGACAGGGCCCAGTAGAGCCCGACAGAGCCCGACAGAGCCCAGTAGAGCCCAGTAGAGCCCGACAGAGCCCGTCAGGGCCCGACAGGGCCCGACAGAGCCCGACAGGGCCCGACAGGGCCCGACAGGGCCCGACAGAGCCCAGTAGAGCCCGACAGAGCCCGACAGTGCCCGACAGAGCCCGACAGGGCCCGACAGGGCCCGACAGGGCCCGACAGATCCCAGTAGAGCCCGACAGAGCCCGACAGAGCCCGACAGAGCCCAGTAGAGCCCGACAGAGCCCGACAGAGCCCGACAGGGCCCGACAGGGCCCAGTAGAGCCCGACAGAGCCCGACAGAGCCCAGTAGAGCCCAGTAGAGCCCGACAGGGCCCGACAGGGCCCGACAGGGCCCAGTATAGCCCGACAGAGCCCGACAGAGCCTGACAGAGCCCGACAGGGCCCAACAGGGCCCGACAGAGCCCGACAGAGCCCGACAGGGCCCAGTAGAGCCCGACAGAGCCCGACAGAGACCGACAGAGCCCGACAGGGCCCAGTAGAGCCCGACAGAGCCCGACAGGGCCCGACAGGGCCCGACAGAGCCCGACAGGGCCCGACAGAGCCCGACAGGGCCCAGTAGAGCCCGACAGAGCCCGACAGGGCCCGACAGAGCCCGACAGAGCCCGACAGAGCCCAGTAGAGCCCGACAGAGCCCGACAGAGCCCGACAGAGCCCGACAGGGCCCAGTAGAGCCCGACAGGGCCCGACAGAGCCCAGTAGAGCCCGACAGAGCCCGACAGAGCCCGACAGGGCCCGACAGAGCCCGACAGGGCCCAGTAGAGCCCGACAGAGCCCGACAGGGCCCGACAGAGCCCGACAGAGCCCGACAGAGCCCAGTAGAGCCCGACAGAGCCCGACAGGGCCCGACAGAGCCCGACAGGGCCCGACAGGGCCCAGTAGAGCCCGACAGAGCCCGACAGAGCCCGACAGAGCCCGACAGGGCCCGACAGGGCCCGACAGGGCCCGACAGAGCCCGACAGGGCCCGACAGGGCCCAGTAGAGCCCGACAGAGCCCGACAGAGCCCGACAGGGCCCGACAGAGCCCGACAGAGCCCGACAGAGCCCGACAGGGCCCAGTAGAGCCCGACAGGGCCCGACAGAGCCCGACAGAGCCTGACAGAGCCCGACAGGGCCCGACAGGGCCCGACAGGGCCCGACAGAGCCCGACAGAGCCCGACAGGACCCAGTAGAGCCCAACAGAGCCCGACAGAGCCCGACAGGGCCCGACAGAGCCCGACAGGGTCCGACAGAGCCCGACAGAGCCCGACAGGGCCCGACAGGGCCCAGTAGAGCCCAACAGAGCCCGACAGAGCCCGACAGGGCCCGAAAGGGCCCGACAGAGCCCGACAGAGCCCGACAGGGCCCGACAGAGCCCGACAGAGCCCGACAGAGCCCGACAGAGCCCGACAGGGCCCGACAGGGCCCGACAGAGCCCGACAGGGCCCGACAGAGCCCGACAGAGCCCGACAGAGCCCAGTAGAGCCCGACAGAGCCCGACAGGGCCCGACAGGGCCCGACAGGGCCCAGTAGAGCCCGACAGAGCCCGACAGAGCCCAGTAGAGCCCAGTAGAGCCCGACAGAGCCCGACAGAGCCCGACAGGGCCCGACAGGGCCCAGTAGAGCCCGACAGAGCCCGACAGAGCCCAGTAGAGCCCAGTAGAGCCCGATAGGGCCCGACAGGGCCCGACAGGGCCCAGTAGAGCCCGACAGAGCCCGACAGAGCCTCACAGAGCCCGACAGGGCCCAACAGGGCCCGACAGAGCCCGACAGAGCCCGACAGGGCCCAGTAGAGCCCGACAGAGTCCGACAGAGCCCGACAGGGCCCGACAGGGCCCGACAGGGCCCAGTAGAGCCCGACAGAGCCCGACAGAGCCCGTCAGAGCCCGACAGAGCCCGACAGAGCCCGACAGGGCCCGACAGAGCCCGACAGAGCCCGACAGGGCCCGACAGGGCCCGACATAGCCCGACAGGGCCCGACAGGGCCCAGTAGAGCCCGACAGAGCCCGACAGAGCCCGACAGAGCCCGACAGGGCCCCACAGAGCCCGACAGGGCCCAGTAGAGCCCGACAGAGCCCGACAGAGCCCTACAGAGCCCAGTAGAGCCCGACAGAGCCCGACAGAGCCCGACAGAGCCCGACAGAACCCGACAGAGCCCAGTAGAGCCCGACAGAGCCCGACACAGCCCGACAGGGCCCGACAGGGCCCAGTAGAGGCCGACAGAGCCCGACAGAGCCCGACAGAGCCCGACAGAGACCAGTAGATCCCGACAGATCCCGACAGAGCCCGACAGAGCCCGACAGGGCCCGAGAGAGCCCGACAGAGCCCAGTAGAGCCCAACAGAGCCCAACAGAGCCCGACAGAGCCCGACAGAGCCCAACAGGGCCCGACAGGGCCCGACAGGGCCCGACAGATCCCAGTAGAGCCCAGTAGAGCCCGAAAGAGCCCGACAGAGCCCAGTAGAGCCCGACAGAGCCCGACAGGGCCCGACAGGGCCCGACAGGGCCCAGTAGAGCCCGACAGAGCCCGACAGAGCCCAGTAGAGCCCAGTAGAGCCCGACAGAGCCCGACAGAGCCCGACAGGGCCCGACAGGGCCCGACAGGGCCCGACAGAGCGCGACAGGGCCCGACAGGGCCCAGTAGAGCCCGACAGAGCCCGACAGAGCCCAGTAGAGCCCAGTAGAGCCCGACAGGGCCTGACAGGGCCCGACAGGGCCCAGTAGAGCCCGACAGAGCCCGACAGAGCCTCACAGAGCCCGACAGGGCCCAACAGGGCCCGACAGAGCCCGACAGAGCCCGACAGGGCCCAGTAGAGCCCGACAGAGCCCGACAGAGCCCGACAGAGCCCGACAGGGCCCGACAGGGCCCGACAGGGCCCAGTAGAGCCCGACAGAGCCCGACAGAGCCCGACAGGGCCCGACAGGGCCCGACAGGGCCCAGTAGAGCCCGACAGAGCCCGACAGAGCCCGACAGGGCCCGACAGAGCCCGACAGGGCCCGACAGGGCCCAGTAGAGCCCGACAGAGCCCGACAGAGCCCGACAGAGCCCGACAGGGCCCGACAGGGCCCGACAGGGCCCGACAGGGCCCGACAGAGCCCGACAGGGCCCAGTAGAGCCCGACAGAGCCCGACAGAGCCCGACAGGGCCCGACAGAGCCCGACAGAGCCCGACAGAGCCCGACAGAGCCCAGTAGAGCCCGACAGGGCCCAGTAGAGCCCGACAGAGCCCGACAGAGCCCGACAGAGCCCGACAGGGACCGACAGAGCCCGACAGGGCCCGACAGAGCCCGACAGAGCCCGACAGGGCCCGACAGGGCCCAGTAGAGCCCGACAGAGCCAGACAGAGTCCAGTAGAGCCCAGTAGAGCCCGACAGGGCCCGACAGGGCCCGACAGGACCCAGTAGAGCCCGACAGGGCCCAGTAGAGCCCGACAGAGCCCGACAGGGCCCGACAGGGCCCGACAGGGCCCAGTAGAGCCCGACAGGTCCCAGTAGAGCCCGACAGGGCCCGACAGAGCCCGACAGAGCCTGACAGAGCCCGACAGGGCCCGACAGGGCCCGACAGGGCCCGACAGAGCCCGACAGAGCCCGACAGGACCCAGTAGAGCCCGACAGAGACCGACAGAGCCCGACAGAGCCCGACAGAGCCCGACAGGGTCCGACAGAGCCCGACAGAGCCCGACAGGGCCCGACAGGGCCCAGTAGAGCCCAAGAGAGCCCGACAGAGCCCGACAGGGCCCGAAAGGGCCCGACAGAGCCCGACAGAGCCCGACAGGGCCCGACAGAGCCCGACAGAGCCCGACAGAGCCCGACAGGGCCCGACAGGGCCCGACAGAGCCCGACAGAGCCCGACAGGGCCCGACAGGGCCCGACAGAGCCCGACAGGGCCCGACAGAGCCCGACAGGGCCCGACAGAGCCCGACAGAGCCCGACAGAGCCCAGTAGAGCCCGACAGAGCCCGACAGGGCCCGACAGGGCCCGACAGGGCCCAGTAGAGCCCGACAGAGCCCGACAGAGCCCAGTAGAGCCCAGTAGAGCCCGACAGAGCCCGACAGAGCCCGACAGGGCCCAACAGAGCGCGACAGGGCCCGACAGGGCCCGACAGGGCCCAGTAGAGCCCGACAGAGCCCGACAGAGCCCAGTAGAGCCCAGTAGAGCCCGATAGGGCCCGACAGGGCCCGACAGGGCCCAGTAGAGCCCGACAGAGCCCGACAGAGCCTCACAGAGCCCGACAGGGCCCAACAGGGCCCGACAGAGCCCGACAGAGCCCGACAGGGCCCAGTAGAGCCCGACAGAGTCCGACAGAGCCCGACAGGGCCCGACAGGGCCCGACAGGGCCCAGTAGAGCCCGACAGAGCCCGACAGAGCCCGTCAGAGCCCGACAGAGCCCGACAGAGCCCGACAGGGCCCGACAGAGCCCGACAGAGCCCGACAGGGCCCGACAGGGCCCGACAGAGCCCGACAGGGCCCGACAGGGCCCAGTAGAGCCCGACAGAGCCCGACAGAGCCCGACAGAGCCCGACAGGGCCCGACAGGGCCCGACAGGGCCCAGTAGAGCCCGACAGGGCCCAGTAGAGCCCGACAGGGCCCGACAGAGCCCGACAGAGCCTGACAGAGCCCGACAGGGCCCGACAGGGCCCGACAGAGCCCGACAGAGCCCGACAGGGCCCGACAGAGCCCAGTAGAGCCCGACAGAGGCCGACAGAGGCCGACAGGGCCCAGTAGAGCCCGACAGGGCCCAGTAGAGCCCGACAGGGCCCGACAGGGCCCGACAGGGCCCAGTAGAGCCCGACAGGGCCCAGTAGAGCCCGACAGGGCCCGACAGAGCCCGACAGAGCCTGACAGAGCCCGACAGGGCCCGACAGGGCCCGACAGAGCCCGACAGGGCCCGACAGGGCCCAGTAGAGCCCGACAGAGACCGACAGAGCCCGACAGAGCCCGACAGAGCCCGACAGGGCCCGACAGGGTCCGACAGAGCCCGACAGAGCCCGACAGGGCCCGACAGAGCCCGACAGAGCCCGACAGGGTCCGACAGAGCCCGACAGAGCCCGACAGGGCCCGACAGGGCCCAGTAGAGCCCAACATAGCCCGACAGAGCCCGACAGGGCCCGAAAGGGCCCGACAGAGCCCGACAGAGCCCGACAGGGCCCGACAGGGCCAGACAGGGCCCAGTAGAGCCCGACAGAGACCGACAGAGCCCGACAGAGCCCAGTAGAGCCCGACAGAGCCCGACAGAGCCCGACAGAGCCCGACAGGGCCCGACAGAGCCCGACAGAGCCCGACAGAGCCCAGTAGAGCCCGACAGAGCCCGACAGAGCCCGACAGAGCCCGACAGGGCCCGACAGAGCCCGACAGAGCCCGACAGAGCCCAGTAGAGCCCAACAGAGCCCAACAGAGCCCAACAGAGCCCAACAGAGCCCAACAGAGCCCGACAGAGCCCGACAGGGCTCGACAGGGCCCGACAGGGCCCGACAGAGCCCGACAGAGCCCGACAGAGCCCGACAGAGCCCGACAGGGCCCGACAGGGCCCGACAGAGCCCAGTAGAGCCCGACAGAGGCCGACAGGGCCCGACAGGGCCCGACAGGGCCCAGTAGAGCCCGACAGAGCCCGACAGAGCCCGACAGAGCCCGACAGGGCCCGACAGGGCCCGACAGGGCCCAGTAGAGCCCAGTAGAGCCCGACAGAGCCCGACAGAGCCCGACAGGGCCCGACAGGGCCCGACAGAGCCCAACAGAGCGCGACAGGGCCCGACAGGGCCCGACAGGGCCCGACAGAGCCCGACAGGGCCCGACAGGGCCCAGTAGAGCCCGACAGAGCCCGACAGAGCCTCACAGAGCCCGACAGGGCCCAACAGGGCCCGACAGAACCCGACAGAGCCCGACAGGGCCCAGTAGAGCCCGACAGAGCCCGACAGAGCCCGACAGGGCCCGACAGGGCCCGACAGGGCCCAGTAGAGCCCGACAGAGCCCGACAGAGCCCGTCAGAGCCCGACAGAGCCCGACAGAGCCCGACAGGGCCCGACAGAGCCCGACAGGGCCCGACAGAGCCCGACAGAGCCCGACAGGGCCCGACAGGGCCCAGTAGAGCCCGACAGAGCCCGACAGGGCCCGACAGGGCCCGACAGGGCCCGACAGGGCCCGACAGAGCCCAGTAGAGCCCGACAGAGCCCGACAGAGCCCGACAGAGCCCGACAGGGCCCAGTAGAGCCCGACAGGGCCCAGTAGAGCCCGACAGAGCCCGACAGAGCCCGATAGAACCCGTCAGAGCCCGACAGAGCCCGACAGAGCCCGACAGGGCCCACTAGAGCCCGACAGAGCCCGACAGAGCCCGACAGAGCCCAGTAGAGCCCAGTAGAGCCCGACAGAGCCCGACAGAGCCCGACAGAGCCCGACAGAGCCCGACAGAGCCCAGTAGAGCCCGACAGAGCCCGACAGAGCCCGACAGAGCCCGACAGAGCCCGACAGGGCCCAGTAGAGCCCGACAGAGCCCGACAGAGCCCGACAGAGCCCAGTAGAGCCCGACAGAGCCCGACAGAGCCCGACAGAGCCCAGTAGAGCCCGACAGAGCCCGACAGAGCCCGACAGAGCCCGACAGAGCCCGACAGGGCCCAGTAGAGCCCGACAGAGCCCGACAGAGCCCGACAGAGCCCAGTAGAGCCCGACAGAGCCCAGTAGAGCCCGACAGGGCCCGACAGAGCCCGACAGAGCCCGACAGGGCCCAGTAGAGCGCGACAGAGCCCGACAGAGCCTGACAGAGCCCGACAGGGCCCGACAGGGCCCGACAGGGCCCGACAGAGCCCGAAAGAGCCCGACAGAGCCCGACAGAGCCTGACAGAGCCCGACAGGGCCCGACAGGGCCCGACAGGGCCCAGTAGAGCCCGACAGAGCCCGACAGAGCCCGACAGAGCCCAGTAGAGCCCGACAGAGCCCGACAGGGCCCGACAGGGCCCGACAGGGCCCAGTAGAGCCCGACAGAGCCCGACAGAGCCCAGTAGAGCCCAGTAGAGCCCGACAGAGCCCGTCAGGGCCCGACAGGGCCCGACAGAGCCCGACAGGGCCCGACAGGGCCCGACAGGGCCCGACAGAGCCCAGTAGAGCCCGACAGAGCCCGACAGTGCCCGACAGAGCCCGACAGGGCCCGACAGGGCCCGACAGGGCCCGACAGATCCCAGTAGAGCCCGACAGAGCCCGACAGAGCCCGACAGAGCCCAGTAGAGCCCGACAGAGCCCGACAGAGCCCGACAGGGCCCGACAGGGCCCAGTAGAGCCCGACAGAGCCCGACAGAGCCCAGTAGAGCCCGACAGGGCCCGACAGGGCCCGACAGGGCCCAGTATAGCCCGACAGAGCCCGACAGAGCCTGACAGAGCCCGACAGGGCCCAACAGGGCCCGACAGAGCCCGACAGAGCCCGACAGGGCCCAGTAGAGCCCGACAGAGCCCGACAGAGACCGACAGAGCCCGACAGGGCCCAGTAGAGCCCGACAGAGCCCGACAGGGCCCGACAGGGCCCGACAGAGCCCGACAGGGCCCGACAGAGCCCGACAGGGCCCAGTAGAGCCCGACAGAGCCCGACAGGGCCCGACAGAGCCCGACAGAGCCCGACAGAGCCCAGTAGAGCCCGACAGAGCCCGACAGAGCCCGACAGAGCCCGACAGGGCCCAGTAGAGCCCGACAGGGCCCGACAGAGCCCAGTAGAGCCCGACAGAGCCCGACAGAGCCCGACAGGGCCCGACAGAGCCCGACAGGGCCCAGTAGAGCCCGACAGAGCCCGACAGGGCCCGACAGAGCCCGACAGAGCCCGACAGAGCCCAGTAGAGCCCGACAGAGCCCGACAGGGCCCGACAGAGCCCGACAGGGCCCGACAGGGCCCAGTAGAGCCCGACAGAGCCCGACAGAGCCCGACAGGGCCCGACAGGGCCCGACAGGGCCCGACAGGGCCCGACAGAGCCCGACAGGGCCCGACAGGGCCCAGTAGAGCCCGACAGAGCCCGACAGAGCCCGACAGGGCCCGACAGAGCCCGACAGAGCCCGACAGAGCCCGACAGGGCCCAGTAGAGCCCGACAGGGCCCAGTAGAGCCCGACAGAGCCCGACAGAGCCCGACAGAGCCCGACAGGGACCGACAGAGCCCGACAGGGCCCGACAGAGCCCGACAGGGCCCGACAGGGCCCAGTAGAGCCCGACAGAGCCAGACAGAGTCCAGTAGAGCCCAGTAGAGCCCGACAGGGCCCGACAGGGCCCGACAGGACCCAGTAGAGCCCGACAGGGCCCAGTAGAGCCCGACAGAGCCCGACAGGGCCCGACAGGGCCCGACAGGGCCCAGTAGAGCCCGACAGGTCCCAGTAGAGCCCGACAGGGCCCGACAGAGCCCGACAGAGCCTGACAGAGCCCGACAGGGCCCGACAGGGCCCGACAGGGCCCGACAGAGCCCGACAGAGCCCGACAGGACCCAGTAGAGCCCGACAGAGACCGACAGAGCCCGACAGAGCCCGACAGAGCCCGACAGGGTCCGACAGAGCCCGACAGAGCCCGACAGGGCCCGACAGGGCCCAGTAGAGCCCAAGAGAGCCCGACAGAGCCCGACAGGGCCCGAAAGGGCCCGACAGAGCCCGACAGAGCCCGACAGGGCCCGACAGAGCCCGACAGAGCCCGACAGAGCCCGACAGGGCCCGACAGGGCCCGACAGAGCCCGACAGAGCCCGACAGGGCCCGACAGGGCCCGACAGAGCCCGACAGGGCCCGACAGAGCCCGACAGGGCCCGACAGAGCCCGACAGAGCCCGACAGAGCCCAGTAGAGCCCGACAGAGCCCGACAGGGCCCGACAGGGCCCGACAGGGCCCAGTAGAGCCCGACAGAGCCCGACAGAGCCCAGTAGAGCCCAGTAGAGCCCGACAGAGCCCGACAGAGCCCGACAGGGCCCAACAGAGCGCGACAGGGCCCGACAGGGCCCGACAGGGCCCAGTAGAGCCCGACAGAGCCCGACAGAGCCCAGTAGAGCCCAGTAGAGCCCGATAGGGCCCGACAGGGCCCGACAGGGCCCAGTAGAGCCCGACAGAGCCCGACAGAGCCTCACAGAGCCCGACAGGGCCGAACAGGGCCCGACAGAGCCCGACAGAGCCCGACAGGGCCCAGTAGAGCCCGACAGAGTCCGACAGAGCCCGACAGGGCCCGACAGGGCCCGACAGGGCCCAGTAGAGCCCGACAGAGCCCGACAGAGCCCGTCAGAGCCCGACAGAGCCCGACAGAGCCCGACAGGGCCCGACAGAGCCCGACAGAGCCCGACAGGGCCCGACAGGGCCCGACAGAGCCCGACAGGGCCCGACAGGGCCCAGTAGAGCCCGACAGAGCCCGACAGAGCCCGACAGAGCCCGACAGGGCCCGACAGGGCCCAGTAGAGCCCGACAGGGCCCAGTAGAGCCCGACAGGGCCCGACAGAGCCCGACAGAGCCTGACAGAGCCCGACAGGGCCCGACAGGGCCCGACAGGGCCCGACAGAGCCCGACAGGGCCCGACAGAGCCCAGTAGAGCCCGACAGAGGCCGACAGAGCCCGACAGGGCCCAGTAGAGCCCGACAGGGCCCAGTAGAGCCCGACAGGGCCCGACAGGGCCCGACAGGGCCCAGTAGAGCCCGACAGGGCCCAGTAGAGCCCGACAGGGCCCGACAGAGCCCGACAGAGCCTGACAGAGCCCGACAGGGCCCGACAGGGCCCGACAGAGCCCGACAGGGCCCGACAGGGCCCAGTAGAGCCCGACAGAGACCGACAGAGCCCGACAGAGCCCGACAGAGCCCGACAGGGCCCGACAGGGTCCGACAGAGCCCGACAGAGCCCGACAGGGCCCGACAGAGCCCGACAGAGCCCGACAGGGTCCGACAGAGCCCGACAGAGCCCGACAGGGCCCGACAGGGCCCAGTAGAGCCCAACAGAGCCCGACAGAGCCCGACAGGGCCCGAAAGGGCCCGACAGAGCCCGACAGAGCCCGACAGGGCCCGACAGGGCCAGACAGGGCCCAGTAGAGCCCGACAGAGCCCGACAGAGCCCGACAGAGCCCAGTAGAGCCCGACAGAGCCCGACAGAGCCCGACAGAGCCCGACAGGGCCCGACAGAGCCCGACAGAGCCCGACAGAGCCCAGTAGAGCCCGACAGAGCCCGACAGAGCCCGACAGAGCCCGACAGGGCCCGACAGAGCCCGACAGAGCCCGACAGAGCCCAGTAGAGCCCAACAGAGCCCAACAGAGCCCAACAGAGCCCAACAGAGCCCAACAGAGCCCGACAGAGCCCGACAGGGCCCGACAGGGCCCGACAGGGCCCGACAGAGCCCGACAGAGCCCGACAGGGCCCGACAGGGCCCGACAGAGCCCAGTAGAGCCCGACAGAGGCCGACAGGGCCCGACAGGGCCCGACAGGGCCCAGTAGAGCCCGACAGAGCCCGACAGAGCCCGACAGAGCCCGACAGGGCCCGACAGGGCCCGACAGAGCCCAACAGAGCGCGACAGGGCCCGACAGGGCCCGACAGGGCCCGACAGAGCCCGACAGGGCCCGACAGGGCCCAGTAGAGCCCGACAGAGCCCGACAGAGCCTCACAGAGCCCGACAGGGCCCAACAGGGCCCGACAGAACCCGACAGAGCCCGACAGGGCCCAGTAGAGCCCGACAGAGCCCGACAGAGCCCGACAGGGCCCGACAGGGCCCGACAGGGCCCAGTAGAGCCCGACAGAGCCCGACAGAGCCCGTCAGAGCCCGACAGAGCCCGACAGAGCCCGACAGGGCCCGACAGAGCCCGACAGGGCCCGACAGAGCCCGACAGAGCCCGACAGGGCCCGACAGGGCCCAGTAGAGCCCGACAGAGCCCGACAGGGCCCGACAGGGCCCGACAGGGCCCGACAGGGCCCGACAGAGCCCAGTAGAGCCCAACAGAGCCCGACAGAGCCCGACAGAGCCCGACAGGGCCCAGTAGAGCCCGACAGGGCCCAGTAGAGCCCGACAGAGCCCGACAGAGCCCGATAGAACCCGTCAGAGCCCGACAGAGCCCGACAGAGCCCGACAGAGCCCGACAGGGCCCACTAGAGCCCGACAGAGCCCGACAGAGCCCGACAGAGCCCAGTAGAGCCCAGTAGAGCCCGACAGAGCCCGACAGAGCCCGACAGAGCCCGACAGAGCCCGACAGAGCCCAGTAGAGCCCGACAGAGCCCGACAGAGCCCGACAGAGCCCGACAGAGCCCGACAGGGCCCAGTAGAGCCCGACAGAGCCCGACAGAGCCCGACAGAGCCCAGTAGAGCCCGACAGAGCCCGACAGAGCCCGACAGAGCCCGACAGAGCCCAGTAGAGCCCGACAGAGCCCGACAGAGCCCGACAGAGCCCAGTAGAGCCCGACAGGGCCCGACAGAGCCCGACAGAGCCCGACAGGGCCCAGTAGAGCGCGACAGAGCCCGACAGAGCCTGACAGAGCCCGACAGGGCCCGACAGGGCCCGACAGGGCCCGACAGAGCCCGACAGAGCCCGACAGAGCCTGACAGAGCCCGACAGGGCCCGACAGGGCCCGACAGGGCCCAGTAGAGCCCGACAGAGCCCGACAGAGCCCGACAGAGCCCAGTAGAGCCCGACAGAGCCCGACAGGGCCCGACAGGGCCCGACAGGGCCCAGTAGAGCCCGACAGAGCCCGACAGAGCCCAGTAGAGCCCAGTAGAGCCCGACAGAGCCCGTCAGGGCCCGACAGGGCCCGACAGAGCCCGAGAGGGCCCGACAGGGCCCGACAGAGCCCAGTAGAGCCCGACAGAGCCCGACAGTGCCCGACAGAGCCCGACAGGGCCCGACAGGGCCCGACAGATCCCAGTAGAGCCCGACAGAGCCCGACAGAGCCCGACAGAGCCCAGTAGAGCCCGACAGAGCCCGACAGAGCCCGACAGGGCCCGACAGGGCCCAGTAGAGCCCGACAGAGCCCGACAGAGCCCAGTAGAGCCCAGTAGAGCCCGACAGGGCCCGACAGGGCCCGACAGGGCCCAGTATAGCCCGACAGAGCCCGACAGAGCCTGACAGAGCCCGATAGGGCCCAACAGGGCCCGACAGAGCCCGACAGAGCCCGACAGGGCCCAGTAGAGCCCGACAGAGCCCGACAGAGACCGACAGAGCCCGACAGGGCCCAGTAGAGCCCGACAGAGCCCGACAGGGCCCGACAGGGCCCGACAGAGCCCGACAGGGCCCGACAGAGCCCGACAGGGCCCAGTAGAGCCCGACAGAGCCCGACAGGGCCCGACAGAGCCCGACAGAGCCCGACAGAGCCCAGTAGAGCCCAGTAGAGCCCGACAGATCCCGACAGAGCCCGACAGAGCCCGACAGGGCCCAACAGGGCCCGACAGAGCCCGACAGAGCCCGACAGGGCCCAGTAGAGCCCGACAGAACCCGACAGAGACCGACAGAGCCCGACAGGGCCCGACAGGGCCCGACAGGGCCCAGTAGAGCCCGACAGAGCCCGACAGGGCCCGACAGGGCCCGACAGGGCCCGACAGAGCCCGACAGTGCCCGACAGGGCCCGACAGGGCCCAGTAGAGCCCGACAGAGCCCGACAGGGCCCGACAGAGCCCGACAGAGCCCGACAGAGCCCAGTAGAGCCCGACAGAGCACGACAGAGCCCGACAGAGCCCTACAGAGCCCGACAGGGCCCAGTAGAGCCCGACAGGGCCCAGTAGAGCCCGACAGAGCCCGACAGAGCCCGACAGAGCCCGACAGGGCCCGACAGGGCCCGACAGGGCCCAGTAGAGCCCGACAGAGCCCGACAGAGCCCGACAGAACCCGACAGAGCCCGACAGAGCCCGACAGAGCCCCACAGAGCCCGACAGGGCCCAGTAGAGCCCGACAGAGCCCGACAGAGCCCTACAGAGCCCAGTAGAGCCCGACAGAGCCCGACAGAGCCCGACAGAGCCCGACAGAACCCGACAGAGCCCAGTAGAGCCCGACAGAGCCCGACAGAGCCCGACAGAGCCCGACAGAGCCCAGTAGAGCCCGACAGAGCCCGACACAGCCCGACAGAGCCCGACAGAGCCCAGTAGAGCCCAGTAGAGCCCGACAGATCCCGACAGAGCCCGACAGAGCCCGACAGGGCCCGACAGGGCCCGACAGGGCCCGACAGAGCCCAGTAGAGCCCGACAGAGCCCAGTAGAGCCCGACAGAGCCCGACAGAGCCCGACAGAGCCCGACAGGGCCCGACAGGACCCGATAGGGCCCGACAGGGCCCAGTAGAGCCCGACAGAGGCCAACAGAGCCCGACAGAGCCCGACAGAGCCCAGTAGAGCCCGACAGGGCCCGACAAGGCCCGACAGGGCCCGACAGGGCCCAGTAGAGCCCGACAGAGCCCGACAGAGCCCAGTAGAGACCGACAGAGCCCGACAGGGCCCAACAGAGCCCGACAGAGCACGACAGGGCCCGACAGGGCCCGACAGGGCCCGACAGAGCCCGACAGAGCCCGACAGGGCCCGACAGGGCCCAGTAGAGCCCGACAGAGCCCGACAGAGCCCAGTAGAGCCCAGTAGAGCCCGACAGGGCCCGACAGGGCCCGACAGGGCCCAGTAGAGCCCGACAGAGCCCGACAGAGCCCAGTAGAGCCCAGTAGAGCCCGACAGAGCCCGACAGGGCCCAACAGAGCCCGACAGAGCCCGACAGGGCCCGACAGGGCCCGACAGGGCCCAGTAGAGCCCGACAGAGCCCGACAGGGCCCGACAGGGCCCAACAGAGCCCGACAGAGCCCGACAGAGCCCGACAGGGCCCGACAGGGCCCGACAGGGCCCAGTAGAGCCCGACAGAGCCCGACAGAGCCTGACAGAGCCCGACAGGGCCCGACAGGGCCCGACAGAGTCCGACAGAGCCCGACAGGGCCAAGTAGAGACCGACAGAGCCCGACAGAGCCCGACAGAGCCCGACAGAGCCCGACAGGGCCCGACAGGGCCCAGTAGATCCCAGTAGAGCCCGACAGAGCCCGACAGAGCCCGACAGAGCCCGACAGGGCCCGACAGGGCCCGACAGAGCCCGACAGGGTCCGACAGAGCCCGACACAGCCCGACAGGGCCCGACAGGTCCCAGTAGAGCCCAACAGAGCCCGACAGAGCCCGACAGGGCCCGAAAGGGCCCGAAAGGGCCCGACAGAGCCCGACAGGGCCCGACAGGGCCCAGTAGAGCCCGACAGAGCCCGACAGAGCCCGACAGAGCCCGACAGAGCCCGACAGGGCCCGACAGGGCCCAGTAGATCCCAGTAGAGCCCGACAGAGCCCGACAGAGCCCGACAGAGCCCGACAGGGCCCGACAGGGCCCAGTAGAGCCCGACAGAGCCCGACAGAGCCCAGTAGAGCCCAGTAGAGCCCGACAGGGCCCGACAGGGCCCGACAGGGCCCAGTAGAGCCCGACAGAGCCCGACAGAGCCCAGTAGAGCCCAGTAGAGCCCGACAGAGCCCGACAGGGCCCAACAGAGCCCGACAGAGCCCGACAGAGCCCGACAGAGCCCGACAGAGCCCAGTAGAGCCCGACAGATCCCGACAGAGCCCGACAGAGCCCGACAGGGCCCGACAGAGCCCGACAGAGCCCAGTAGAGCCCAACAGAGCCCAACAGAGCCCGACAGAGCCCGACAGAGCCCGACAGGGCCCGACAGGGCCCGACAGGGCCCGACAGGGCCCGACAGAGCCTGACAGAGCCCAGTAGAGCCCGACAGAGCCCGACAGGGCCCGACAGGGCCCGACAGGGCCCAGTAGAGCCCGACAGAGCCCGACAGAGCCCAGTAGAGCCCAGTAGAGCCCGACAGAGCCCGACAGAGCCCGACAGAGCCCGACAGGGCCCGACAGGGTCCGACAGGGCCCGACAGAGCGCGACAGGGCCCGACAGGGCCCAGTAGAGCCCGACAGAGCCCAGTAGAGCCCAGTAGAGCCCGACAGGGCCCGACAGGGCCCGACAGGGCCCAGTAGAGCCCGACAGAGCCCGAAAGAGCCTCACAGAGCCCGACAGGGCCCAACAGGGCCCGACAGAGCCCGACAGAGCCCGACAGGGCCCAGTAGAGCCCGACAGAGCCCGACAGAGCCCGACAGAGCCCGACAGGGCCCGACAGGGCCCAGTAGAGCCCGACAGAGCCCGACAGAGCCCGACAGGGCCCGACAGAGCCCGACAGAGCCCGACAGAGCCCGACAGAGCCCGACAGGGCCCGACAGGGCCCGACAGGGCCCAGTAGAGCCCGACAGAGCCCGACAGAGCCCGACAGAGCCCAGTAGAGCCCGACAGAGCCCGACAGGGCCCGACAGGGCCCGACAGGGCCCAGTAGAGCCCGACAGAGCCCGACAGAGCCCAGTAGAGCCCAGTAGAGCCCGACAGAGCTTGACAGGGCCCGACAGGGCCCGACAGAGCCCGACAGGGCCCGACAGGGCCCGACAGGGCCCGACAGAGCCCAGTAGAGCCCGACAGAGCCCGACAGTGCCCGACAGAGCCCGACAGGGCCCGACAGGGCCCGACAGGGCCCGACAGAGCCCGACAGATCCCAGTAGAGCCCGACAGAGCCCGACAGAGCCCGACAGAGCCCAGTAGAGCCCGACAGAGCCCGACAGAGCCCGACAGGGCCCGACTGGGCCCAGTAGAGCCCGACAGAGCCCGACAGAGCCCAGTAGAGCCCAGTAGAGCCCGACAGAGCCCGACAGAGCCTGACAGAGCCCGACAGGGCCCAACAGGGCCCGACAGAGCCCGACAGAGCCCGACAGGGCCCAGTAGAGCCCGACAGAACCCGACAGAGACCGACAGAGCCCGACAGGGCCCGACAGGGCCCGACAGGGCCCAGTAGAGCCCGACAGAGCCCGACAGGGCCCGACAGGGCCCGACAGGGCCCGACAGAGCCCGACAGTGCCCGACAGGGCCCGACAGGGCCCAGTAGAGCCCGACAGAGCCCGACAGGGCCCGACAGAGCCCGACAGAGCCCGACAGAGCCCAGTAGAGCCCGACAGAGCCCGACAGAGCCCGACAGAGCCCGACAGGGCCCAGTAGAGCCCGACAGGGCCCAGTAGAGCCCGACAGAGCCCGACAGAGCCCGACAGAGCCCGACAGGGCCCGACAGGGCCCGACAGGGCCCAACAGGGCCCGACAGGGCCCAGTAGAGCCCGACAGAGCCCGACAGAGCCCGACAGAACCCGACAGAGCCCGACAGAGCCCCACAGAGCCCGACAGGGCCCAGTAGAGCCCGACAGAGCCCGACAGAGCCCTACAGAGCCCAGTAGAGCCCGACAGAGCCCGACAGAGCCCGACAGAGCCCGACAGAACCCGACAGAGCCCAGTAGAGCCCGACAGAGCCCGACAGAGCCCGACAGAGCCCGACAGAGCCCAGTAGAGCCCGACAGAGCCCGACACAGCCCGACAGAGCCCGACAGAGCCCAGTAGAGCCCAGTAGAGCCCGACAGATCCCGACAGAGCCCGACAGAGCCCGACAGGGCCCGACAGGGCCCGACAGGGCCCGACAGAGCCCAGTAGAGCCCGACAGAGCCCAGTAGAGCCCGACAGAGCCCGACAGAGCCCGACAGAGCCCGACAGGGCCCGACAGGACCCGATAGGGCCCGACAGGGCCCAGTAGAGCCCGACAGAGGCCAACAGAGCCCGACAGAGCCCGACAGAGCCCAGTAGAGCCCGACAGGGCCCGACAAGGCCCGACAGGGCCCGACAGGGCCCAGTAGAGCCCGACAGAGCCCGACAGAGCCCAGTAGAGACCGACAGAGCCCGACAGGGCCCAACAGAGCCCGACAGAGCACGACAGGGCCCGACAGGGCCCGACAGGGCCCGACAGAGCCCGACAGAGCCCGACAGGGCCCGACAGGGCCCAGTAGAGCCCGACAGAGCCCGACAGAGCCCAGTAGAGCCCAGTAGAGCCCGACAGGGCCCGACAGGGCCCGACAGGGCCCAGTAGAGCCCGACAGAGCCCGACAGAGCCCAGTAGAGCCCAGTAGAGCCCGACAGAGCCCGACAGGGCCCAACAGAGCCCGACAGAGCCCGACAGGGCCCGACAGGGCCCGACAGGGCCCAGTAGAGCCCGACAGAGCCAGAAAGAGCCCAGTAGAGCCCAGTAGAGCCCGACAGGGCCCGACAGGGCCCGACAGGGCCCAGTAGAGCCCGACAGAGCCCGACAGAGCCTGACAGAGCCCGACAGGGCCCGACAGGGCCCGACAGAGTCCGACAGAGCCCGACAGGGCCCAGTAGAGACCGACAGAGCCCGACAGAGCCCGACAGAGCCCGACAGAGCCCGACAGGGCCCGACAGGGCCCAGTAGATCCCAGTAGAGCCCGACAGAGCCCGACAGAGCCCGACAGAGCCCGACAGGGCCCGACAGGGCCCGACAGAGCCCGACAGGGTCCGACAGAGCCCGACACAGCCCGACAGGGCCCGACAGGTCCCAGTAGAGCCCAACAGAGCCCGACAGAGCCCGACAGGGCCCGAAAGGGCCCGAAAGGGCCCGACAGAGCCCGACAGGGCCCGACAGGGCCCAGTAGAGCCCGACAGAGCCCGACAGAGCCCGACAGAGCCCGACAGAGCCCGACAGAGCCCGACAGAGACCAGTAGAGCCCGACAGATCCCGACAGAGCCCGACAGAGCCCGACAGGGCCCGACAGAGCCCGACAGAGCCCAGTAGAGCCCAACAGAGCCCAACAGAGCCCGACAGAGCCCGACAGAGCCCGACAGGGCCCGACAGGGCCCGACAGGGCCCGACAGGGCCCGACAGAGCCTGACAGAGCCCAGTAGAGCCCGACAGAGCCCGACAGGGCCCGACAGGGCCCGACAGGGCCCAGTAGAGCCCGACAGAGCCCGACAGAGCCCAGTAGAGCCCAGTAGAGCCCGACAGAGCCCGACAGAGCCCGACAGAGCCCGACAGGGCCCGACAGGGTCCGACAGGGCCCGACAGAGCGCGACAGGGCCCGACAGGGCCCAGTAGAGCCCGACAGAGCCCAGTAGAGCCCAGTAGAGCCCGACAGGGCCCGACAGGGCCCGACAGGGCCCAGTAGAGCCCGACAGAGCCCGACAGAGCCTCACAGAGCCCGACAGGGCCCAACAGGGCCCGACAGAGCCCGACAGAGCCCGACAGGGCCCAGTAGAGCCCGACAGAGCCCGACAGAGCCCGACAGAGCCCGACAGAGCCCGACAGAGCCCAGTAGAGCCCGACAGAGCCCGACAGAGCCCGACAGGGCCCGACAGGGCCCAGTAGAGCCCGACAGAGCCCGACAGAGCCCGACAGGGCCCGACAGGGCCCAGTAGAGACCGACAGAGCCCGACAGAGCCCGACAGAGCCCGACAGGGCCCGACAGGGCCCGACAGGGCCCAGTAGAGCCCGACAGAGCCCGACAGAGCCCGACAGAGCCCAGTAGAGCCCAGTAGAGCCCGACAGAGCCCGACAGAGCCCGACAGAGCCCGACAGAGCCCAGTAGAGCCCGACAGAGCCCGACAGAGCCCGACAGAGCCCGACAGAGCCCGACAGGGCCCAGTAGAGCCCGACAGAGCCCGACAGAGCCCGACAGAGCCCAGTAGAGCCCGACAGAGCCCGACAGATCCCGACAGGGCCCGACAGAGCCCGACAGAGCCCGACAGGGCCCAGTAGAGCCCGACAGAGCCCGACAGAGCCTGACAGAGCCCGACAGGGCCCGACAGGGCCTGACAGGGCCCGACAGAGCCCGACAGAGCCCGACAGAGCCCGACAGAGCCCGACAGGGCCCGACAGGGCCCGACAGGGCCCAGTAGAGCCCGACAGAGCCCGACAGAGCCCGACAGAGCCCAGTAGAGCCCGACAGAGCCCGACAGGGCCCGACAGGGCCCGACAGGGCCCAGTAGAGCCCGAAAGAGCCCGACAGAGCCCAGTAGAGCCCAGTAGAGCCCGACAGAGCCCGACAGGGCCCGACAGGGCCCGACAGAGCCCGACAGGGCCCGACAGGGCCCGACAGGGCCCGACAGAGCCCAGTAGAGCCCGACAGAGCCCGACAGTGCCCGACAGAGCCCGACAGGGCCCGACAGGGCCCGACAGGGCCCGACAGAGCCCGACAGAGCCCAGTAGAGCCCAGTAGAGCCCGACAGAGCTTGACAGGGCCCGACAGGGCCCGACAGAGCCCGACAGGGCCCGACAGGGCCCGACAGGGCCCGACAGAGCCCAGTAGAGCCCGACAGAGCCCGACAGTGCCCGACAGAGCCCGACAGGGCCCGTCAGGGCCCGACAGGGCCCGACAGAGCCCGACAGATCCCAGTAGAGCCCGACAGAGCCCGACAGAGCCCGACAGAGCCCAGTAGAGCCCGACAGAGCCCGACAGAGCCCGACAGGGCCCGACAGGGCCCAGTAGAGCCCGACAGAGCCCGACAGAGCCCAGTAGAGCCCAGTAGAGCCCGACAGAGCCCGACAGAGCCTGACAGAGCCCGACAGGGCCCAACAGGGCCCGACAGAGCCCGACAGAGCCCGACAGGGCCCAGTAGAGCCCGACAGAACCCGACAGAGACCGACAGAGCCCGACAGGGCCCGACAGGGCCCGACAGGGCCCAGTAGAGCCCGACAGAGCCCGACAGGGCCCGACAGGGCCCGACAGGGCCCGACAGAGCCCGACAGTGCCCGACAGGGCCCGACAGGGCCCAGTAGAGCCCGACAGAGCCCGACAGGGCCCGACAGAGCCCGACAGAGCCCGACAGAGCCCAGTAGAGCCCGACAGAGCCCGACAGAGCCCGACAGAGCCCGACAGGGCCCAGTAGAGCCCGACAGGGCCCAGTAGAGCCCGACAGAGCCCGACAGAGCCCGACAGAGCCCGACAGGGCCCGACAGGGCCCGACAGGGCCCAGTAGAGCCCGACAGAGCCCGACAGAGCCCGACAGAACCCGACAGAGCCCGACAGAGCCCGACAGAGCCCGACAGAGCCCCACAGAGCCCGACAGGGCCCAGTAGAGCCCGACAGAGCCCGACAGAGCCCTACAGAGCCCAGTAGAGCCCGACAGAGCCCGACAGAGCCCGACAGAGCCCGACAGAACCCGACAGAGCCCAGTAGAGCCCGACAGAGCCCGACAGATCCCGACAGAGCCCGACAGAGCCCAGTAGAGCCCGACAGAGCCCGACACAGCCCGACAGAGCCCGACAGAGCCCAGTAGAGCCCAGTAGAGCCCGACAGATCCCGACAGAGCCCGACAGAGCCCGACAGGGCCCGACAGGGCCCGACAGGGCCCGACAGAGCCCAGTATAGCCCGACAGAGCCCAGTAGAGCCCGACAGAGCCCGACAGAGCCCGACAGAGCCCGACAGGGCCCGACAGGACCCGATAGGGTCCGACAGGGCCCAGTAGAGCCCGACAGAGGCCAACAGAGCCCGACAGAGCCCGACAAAGCCCAGTAGAGCCCGACAGGGCCCGACAAGGCCCGACAGGGCCCGACAGAGCCCGACAGAGCCCAGTAGAGCCCGACAGAGCCCGACAGAGCCCGACAGAGCCCGACAGGGCCCGACAGGGCCCAGTAGAGCCCGACAGAGCCCGACAGAGCCCGACAGGGCCCGACAGAGCCCGACAGAGCCCGACAGAGCCCGACAGAGCCCGACAGGGCCCGACAGGGCCCGACAGGGCCCAGTAGAGCCCGACAGAGCCCGACAGAGCCCGACAGAGCCCAGTAGAGCCCGACAGAGCCCGACAGGGCCCGACAGGGCCCGACAGGGCCCAGTAGAGCCCGACAGAGCCCGACAGAGCCCAGTAGAGCCCAGTAGAGCCCGACAGAGCTTGACAGGGCCCGACAGGGCCCGACAGAGCCCGACAGGGCCCGACAGGGCCCGACAGGGCCCGACAGAGCCCAGTAGAGCCCGACAGAGCCCGACAGTGCCCGACAGAGCCCGACAGGGCCCGACAGGGCCCGACAGGGCCCGACAGAGCCCGACAGATCCCAGTAGAGCCCGACAGAGCCCGACAGAGCCCGACAGAGCCCAGTAGAGCCCGACAGAGCCCGACAGAGCCCGACAGGGCCCGACAGGGCCCAGTAGAGCCCGACAGAGCCCGACAGAGCCCAGTAGAGCCCAGTAGAGCCCGACAGAGCCCGACAGAGCCTGACAGAGCCCGACAGGGCCCAACAGGGCCCGACAGAGCCCGACAGAGCCCGACAGGGCCCAGTAGAGCCCGACAGAACCCGACAGAGACCGACAGAGCCCGACAGGGCCCGACAGGGCCCAGTAGAGCCCGACAGAGCCCGACAGGGCCCGACAGAGCCCGACAGAGCCCGACAGAGCCCAGTAGAGCCCGACAGAGCCCGACAGAGCCCGACAGAGCCCGACAGGGCCCAGTAGAGCCCGACAGGGCCCAGAAGAGCCCGACAGAGCCCGACAGAGCCCGACAGAGCCCGACAGGGCCCGACAGGGCCCGACAGGGCCCAACAGGGCCCGACAGGGCCCAGTAGAGCCCGACAGAGCCCGACAGAGCCCGACAGAACCCGACAGAGCCCGACAGAGCCCGACAGAGCCCCACAGAGCCCGACAGGGCCCAGTAGAGCCCGACAGAGCCCGACAGAGCCCTACAGAGCCCAGTAGAGCCCGACAGAGCCCGACAGAGCCCGACAGAGCCCGACAGAACCCGACAGAGCCCAGTAGAGCCCGACAGAGCCCGACAGAGCCCGACAGAGCCCGACAGAGCCCAGTAGAGCCCGACAGAGCCCGACACAGCCCGACAGAGCCCGACAGAGCCCAGTAGAGCCCAGTAGAGCCCGACAGATCCCGACAGAGCCCGACAGAGCCCGACAGGGCCCGACAGGGCCCGACAGGGCCCGACAGAGCCCAGTAGAGCCCGACAGAGCCCAGTAGAGCCCGACAGAGCCCGACAGAGCCCGACAGAGCCCGACAGGGCCCGACAGGACCCGATAGGGCCCGACAGGGCCCAGTAGAGCCCGACAGAGGCCAACAGAGCCCGACAGAGCCCGACAGAGCCCAGTAGAGCCCGACAGGGCCCGACAAGGCCCGACAGGGCCCGACAGGGCCCAGTAGAGCCCGACAGAGCCCGACAGAGCCCAGTAGAGACCGACAGAGCCCGACAGGGCCCAACAGAGCCCGACAGAGCACGACAGGGCCCGACAGGGCCCGACAGGGCCCGACAGAGCCCGACAGAGCCCGACAGGGCCCGACAGGGCCCAGTAGAGCCCGACAGAGCCCGACAGAGCCCAGTAGAGCCCAGTAGAGCCCGACAGGGCCCGACAGGGCCCGACAGGGCCCAGTAGAGCCCGACAGAGCCCGACAGAGCCCAGTAGAGCCCAGTAGAGCCCGACAGAGCCCGACAGGGCCCAACAGAGCCCGACAGAGCCCGACAGGGCCCGACAGGGCCCGACAGGGCCCAGTAGAGCCCGACAGAGCCAGAAAGAGCCCAGTAGAGCCCAGTAGAGCCCGACAGGGCCCGACAGGGCCCGACAGGGCCCAGTAGAGCCCGACAGAGCCCGACAGAGCCTGACAGAGCCCGACAGGGCCCGACAGGGCCCGACAGAGTCCGACAGAGCCCGACAGGGCCCAGTAGAGACCGACAGAGCCCGACAGAGCCCGACAGAGCCCGACAGAGCCCGACAGGGCCCGACAGGGCCCAGTAGATCCCAGTAGAGCCCGACAGAGCCCGACAGAGCCCGACAGAGCCCGACAGGGCCCGACAGGGCCCGACAGAGCCCGACAGGGTCCGACAGAGCCCGACACAGCCCGACAGGGCCCGACAGGTCCCAGTAGAGCCCAACAGAGCCCGACAGAGCCCGACAGGGCCCGAAAGGGCCCGAAAGGGCCCGACAGAGCCCGACAGGGCCCGACAGGGCCCAGTAGAGCCCGACAGAGCCCGACAGAGCCCGACAGAGCCCGACAGAGCCCGACAGAGCCCGACAGAGACCAGTAGAGCCCGACAGATCCCGACAGAGCCCGACAGAGCCCGACAGGGCCCGACAGAGCCCGACAGAGCCCAGTAGAGCCCAACAGAGCCCAACAGAGCCCGACAGAGCCCGACAGAGCCCGACAGGGCCCGACAGGGCCCGACAGGGCCCGACAGGGCCCGACAGAGCCTGACAGAGCCCAGTAGAGCCCGACAGAGCCCGACAGGGCCCGACAGGGCCCGACAGGGCCCAGTAGAGCCCGACAGAGCCCGACAGAGCCCAGTAGAGCCCAGTAGAGCCCGACAGAGCCCGACAGAGCCCGACAGAGCCCGACAGGGCCCGACAGGGTCCGACAGGGCCCGACAGAGCGCGACAGGGCCCGACAGGGCACAGTAGAGCCCGACAGAGCCCAGTAGAGCCCAGTAGAGCCCGACAGGGCCCGACAGGGCCCGACAGGGCCCAGTAGAGCCCGACAGAGCCCGACAGAGCCTCACAGAGCCCGACAGGGCCCAACAGGGCCCGACAGAGCCCGACAGAGCCCGACAGGGCCCAGTAGAGCCCGACAGAGCCCGACAGAGCCCGACAGAGCCCGACAGAGCCCGACAGAGCCCAGTAGAGCCCGACAGAGCCCGACAGAGCCCGACAGGGCCCGACAGGGCCCAGTAGAGCCCGACAGAGCCCGACAGAGCCCGACAGGGCCCGACAGGGCCCAGTAGAGACCGACAGAGCCCGACAGAGCCCGACAGAGCCCGACAGGGCCCGACAGGGCCCGACAGGGCCCAGTAGAGCCCGACAGAGCCCGACAGAGCCCGACAGAGCCCAGTAGAGCCCAGTAGAGCCCGACAGAGCCCGACAGAGCCCGACAGAGCCCGACAGAGCCCAGTAGAGCCCGACAGAGCCCGACAGAGCCCGACAGAGCCCGACAGAGCCCGACAGGGCCCAGTAGAGCCCGACAGAGCCCGACAGAGCCCGACAGAGCCCAGTAGAGCCCGACAGAGCCCGACAGATCCCGACAGGGCCCGACAGAGCCCGACAGAGCCCGACAGGGCCCAGTAGAGCCCGACAGAGCCCGACAGAGCCTGACAGAGCCCGACAGGGCCCGACAGGGCCTGACAGGGCCCGACAGAGCCCGACAGAGCCCGACAGAGCCCGACAGAGCCCGACAGGGCCCGACAGGGCCCAGTAGAGCCCGACAGAGCCCGACAGAGCCCGACAGAGCCCAGTAGAGCCCGACAGAGCCCGACAGGGCCCGACAGGGCCCGACAGGGCCCAGTAGAGCCCGAAAGAGCCCGACAGAGCCCAGTAGAGCCCAGTAGAGCCCGACAGAGCCCGACAGGGCCCGACAGGGCCCGACAGAGCCCGACAGGGCCCGACAGGGCCCGACAGGGCCCGACAGAGCCCAGTAGAGCCCGACAGAGCCCGACAGTGCCCGACAGAGCCCGACAGGGCCCGACAGGGCCCGACAGGGCCCGACAGAGCCCGACAGAGCCCAGTAGAGCCCAGTAGAGCCCGACAGAGCTTGACAGGGCCCGACAGGGCCCGACAGAGCCCGACAGGGCCCGACAGGGCCCGACAGGGCCCGACAGAGCCCAGTAGAGCCCGACAGAGCCCGACAGTGCCCGACAGAGCCCGACAGGGCCCGACAGGGCCCGACAGGGCCCGACAGAGCCCGACAGATCCCAGTAGAGCCCGACAGAGCCCGACAGAGCCCGACAGAGCCCAGTAGAGCCCGACAGAGCCCGACATAGCCCGACAGGGCCCGACAGGGCCCAGTAGAGCCCGACAGAGCCCGACAGAGCCCAGTAGAGCCCAGTAGAGCCCGACAGAGCCCGACAGAGCCTGACAGAGCCCGACAGGGCCCAACAGGGCCCGACAGAGCCCGACAGAGCCCGACAGGGCCCAGTAGAGCCCGACAGAACCCGACAGAGACCGACAGAGCCCGACAGGGCCCGACAGGGCCCGACAGGGCCCAGTAGAGCCCGACAGAGCCCGACAGGGCCCGACAGGGCCCGACAGGGCCCGACAGAGCCCGACAGTGCCCGACAGGGCCCGACAGGGCCCAGTAGAGCCCGACAGAGCCCGACAGGGCCCGACAGAGCCCGACAGAGCCCGACAGAGCCCAGTAGAGCCCGACAGAGCCCGACAGAGCCCGACAGAGCCCGACAGGGCCCAGTAGAGCCCGACAGGGCCCAGTAGAGCCCGACAGAGCCCGACAGAGCCCGACAGAGCCCGACAGGGCCCGACAGGGCCCGACAGGGCCCAGTAGAGCCCGACAGAGCCCGACAGAGCCCGACAGAACCCGACAGAGCCCGACAGAGCCCGACAGAGCCCGACAGAGCCCCACAGAGCCCGACAGGGCCCAGTAGAGCCCGACAGAGCCCGACAGAGCCCTACAGAGCCCAGTAGAGCCCGACAGAGCCCGACAGAGCCCGACAGAGCCCGACAGAACCCGACAGAGCCCAGTAGAGCCCGACAGAGCCCGACAGAGCCCGACAGAGCCCGACAGGGCCCGACAGGACCCGATAGGGTCCGACAGGGCCCAGTAGAGCCCGACAGAGGCCAACAGAGCCCGACAGAGCCCGACAAAGCCCAGTAGAGCCCGACAGGGCCCGACAAGGCCCGACAGGGCCCGACAGGGCCCAGTAGAGCCCGACAGAGCCCGACAGAGCCCAGTAGAGACCGACAGAGCCTGACAGGGCCCAACAGAGCCCGACAGAGCACGACAGGGCCCGACAGGGCCCGACAGGGCCCGACAGAGCCCGACAGAGCCCGACAGGGCCCGACAGGGCCCAGTAGAGCCCGACAGAGCCCGACAGAGCCCAGTAGAGCCCAGTAGAGCCCGACAGGGCCCGACAGGGCCCGACAGGGCCCAGTAGAGCCCGACAGAGCCCGACAGAGCCCAGTAGAGCCCAGTAGAGCCCGACAGAGCCCGACAGGGCCCAACAGAGCCCGACAGAGCCCGACAGGGCCCGACAGGGCCCGACAGGGCCCAGTAGAGCCCGACAGAGCCCGACAGGGCCCGACAGGGCCCAACAGAGCCCGACAGAGCCCGACAGAGCCCGACAGGGCCCGACAGGGCCCGACAGGGCCCAGTAGAGCCCGACAGAGCCCGACAGAGCCTGACAGAGCCCGACAGGGCCCGACAGGGCCCGACAGAGTCCGACAGAGCCCGACAGGGCCAAGTAGAGACCGACAGAGCCCGACAGAGCCCGACAGAGCCCGACAGAGCCCGACAGGGCCCGACAGGGCCCAGTAGATCCCAGTAGAGCCCGACAGAGCCCGACAGAGCCCGACAGAGCCCGACAGGGCCCGACAGGGCCCGACAGAGCCCGACAGGGTCCGACAGAGCCCGACACAGCCCGACAGGGCCCGACAGGTCCCAGTAGAGCCCAACAGAGCCCAACAGAGCCCGACAGGGCCCGAAAGGGCCCGAAAGGGCCCGACAGAGCCCGACAGGGCCCGACAGGGCCCAGTAGAGCCCGACAGAGCCCGACAGAGCCCGACAGAGCCCGACAGAGCCCGACAGAGCCCGACAGAGACCAGTAGAGCCCGACAGATCCCGACAGAGCCCGACAGAGCCCGACAGGGCCCGACAGAGCCCGACAGAGCCCAGTAGAGCCCAACAGAGCCCAACAGAGCCCGACAGAGCCCGACAGAGCCCGACAGGGCCCGACAGGGCCCGACAGAGCCTGACAGAGCCCAGTAGAGCCCGACAGAGCCCGACAGGGCCCGACAGGGCCCGACAGGGCCCAGTAGAGCCCGACAGAGCCCGACAGAGCCCAGTAGAGCCCAGTAGAGCCCGACAGAGCCCGACAGAGCCCGACAGAGCCCGACAGGGCCCGACAGGGTCCGACAGGGCCCGACAGAGCGCGACAGGGCCCGACAGGGCCCAGTAGAGCCCGACAGAGCCCAGTAGAGCCCAGTAGAGCCCGACAGGGCCCGACAGGGCCCGACAGGGCCCAGTAGAGCCCGACAGAGCCCGACAGAGCCTCACAGAGCCCGACAGGGCCCAACAGGGCCCGACAGAGCCCGACAGAGCCCGACAGGGCCCAGTAGAGCCCGACAGAGCCCGACAGAGCCCGACAGAGCCCGACAGAGCCCAGTAGAGCCCGACAGAGCCCGACAGAGCCCGACAGGGCCCGACAGGGCCCGACAGGGCCCGACAGGGCCCAGTAGAGCCCGACAGAGCCCGACAGAGCCCGACAGAGCCCGACAGAGCCCGACAGAGCCCGACAGGGCCCGACAGGGCCCGACAGGGCCCAGTAGAGCCCGACAGAGCCCGACAGAGCCCGACAGAGCCCAGTAGAGCCCAGTAGAGCCCGACAGAGCCCGACAGAGCCCGACAGAGCCCGACAGAGCCCAGTAGAGCCCGACAGAGCCCGACAGAGCCCGACAGAGCCCGACAGAGCCCGACAGGGCCCAGTAGAGCCCGACAGAGCCCGACAGAGCCCGACAGAGCCCAGTAGAGCCCGACAGAGCCCGACAGATCCCGACAGGGCCCGACAGAGCCCGACAGAGCCCGACAGGGCCCAGTAGAGCCCGACAGAGCCCGACAGAGCCTGACAGAGCCCGACAGGGCCCGACAGGGCCCGACAGGGCCCGACAGAGCCCGACAGAGCCCGACAGAGCCCGACAGAGCCCGACAGGGCCCGACAGGGCCCGACAGGGCCCAGTAGAGCCCGACAGAGCCCGACAGAGCCCGACAGAGCCCAGTAGAGCCCGACAGAGCCCGACAGAGCCCGACAGGGCCCGACAGGGCCCAGTAGAGCCCGAAAGAGCCCGACAGAGCCCAGTAGAGCCCAGTAGAGCCCGACAGAGCCCGACAGGGCCCGACAGGGCCCGACAGAGCCCGACAGGGCCCGACAGGGCCCGACAGGGCCCGACAGAGCCCAGTAGAGCCCGACAGAGCCCGACAGTGCCCGACAGAGCCCGACAGGGCCCGACAGGGCCCGACAGGGCCCGACAGAGCCCGACAGATCCCAGTAGAGCCCGACAGAGCCCGACAGAGCCCAGTAGAGCCCGACAGAGCCCGACAGAGCCCGACAGGGCCCGACAGGGCCCAGTAGAGCCCGACAGAGCCCGACAGAGCCCAGTAGAGCCCAGTAGAGCCCGACAGAGCCCGACAGAGCCTGACAGAGCCCGACAGGGCCCAACAGGGCCCGACAGAGCCCGACAGAGCCCGACAGGGCCCAGTAGAGCCCGACAGAGCCCGACAGAGACCGACAGAGCCCGACAGGGCCCGACAGGGCCCGACAGGGCCCAGTAGAGCCCGACAGAGCCCGACAGGGCCCGACAGGGCCCGACAGGGCCCGACAGAGCCCGACAGGGCCCGACAGAGCCCGACAGTGCCCGACAGGGCCCGACAGGGCCCAGTAGAGCCCGACAGAGCCCGACAGGGCCCGACAGAGCCCGACAGAGCCCGACAGAGCCCGACAGAGCCCAGTAGAGCCCGACAGAGCCCGACAGAGCCCGACAGAGCCCGACAGGGCCCAGTAGAGCCCGACAGGGCCCAGTAGAGCCCGACAGAGCCCGACAGAGCCCGACAGAGCCCGACAGGGCCCGACAGGGCCCGACAGAGCCCAACAGGGCCCGACAGGGCCCAGTAGAGCCCGACAGAGCCCGACAGAACCCGACAGAGCCCGACAGAGCCCGACAGAGCCCGACAGAGCCCCACAGAGCCCCACAGAGCCCGACAGGGCCCAGTAGAGCCCGACAGAGCCCGACAGAGCCCTACAGAGCCCAGTAGAGCCCGACAGAGCCCGACAGAGCCCGACAGAGCCCGACAGAACCCGACAGAGCCCAGTAGAGCCCGACAGAGCCCGACAGAGCCCGACAGAGCCCAGTAGAGCCCGACAGAGCCCGACAGAGCCCGACAGAGCCCGACAGAGCCCAGTAGAGCCCAGTAGAGCCCGACAGAGCCCGACAGAGCCCGACAGAGCCCGACAGAGCCCGACAGGGCCCGACAGGACCCGATAGGGCCCGACAGGGCCCAGTAGAGCCCGACAGAGGCCAACAGAGCCCGACAGAGCCCGACAGAGCCCAGTAGAGCCCGACAGGGCCCAGTAGAGCCCGACAGGGCCCAGTAGAGCCCGACAGAGCCCGACAGAGCCCGACAGAGCCCGACAGGGCCCGACAGGGCCCGACAGGGCCCAGTAGAGCCCGACAGAGCCCGACAGAGCCCGACAGAACCCGACAGAGCCCGACAGAGCCCGACAGAGCCCGACAGAGCCCCACAGAGCCCGACAGGGCCCAGTAGAGCCCGACAGGGCCCAGTAGAGCCCGACAGAGCCCGACAGAGCCCGACAGAGCCCGACAGGGCCCGACAGGGCCCGACAGGGCCCAGTAGAGCCCGACAGAGCCCGACAGAGCCCGACAGAACCCGACAGAGCCCGACAGAGCCCGACAGAGCCCGACAGAGCCCCACAGAGCCCGACAGGGCCCAGTAGAGCCCGACAGAGCCCGACAGAGCCCTACAGAGCCCAGTAGAGCCCGACAGAGCCCGACAGAGCCCGACAGAGCCCGACAGAACCCGACAGAGCCCAGTAGAGCCCGACAGAGCCCGACAGAGCCCGACAGAGCCCGACAGGGCCCGACAGGACCCGATAGGGTCCGACAGGGCCCAGTAGAGCCCGACAGAGGCCAACAGAGCCCGACAGAGCCCGACAAAGCCCAGTAGAGCCCGACAGGGCCCGACAAGGCCCGACAGGGCCCGACAGGGCCCAGTAGAGCCCGACAGAGCCCGACAGAGCCCAGTAGAGACCGACAGAGCCCGACAGGGCCCAACAGAGCCCGACAGAGCACGACAGGGCCCGACAGGGCCCGACAGGGCCCGACAGAGCCCGACAGAGCCCGACAGGGCCCGACAGGGCCCAGTAGAGCCCGACAGAGCCCGACAGAGCCCAGTAGAGCCCAGTAGAGCCCGACAGGGCCCGACAGGGCCCGACAGGGCCCAGTAGAGCCCGACAGAGCCCGACAGAGCCCAGTAGAGCCCAGTAGAGCCCGACAGAGCCCGACAGGGCCCAACAGAGCCCGACAGAGCCCGACAGGGCCCGACAGGGCCCGACAGGGCCCAGTAGAGCCCGACAGAGCCCGACAGGGCCCGACAGGGCCCAACAGAGCCCGACAGAGCCCGACAGAGCCCGACAGGGCCCGACAGGGCCCGACAGGGCCCAGTAGAGCCCGACAGAGCCCGACAGAGCCTGACAGAGCCCGACATGGCCCGACAGGGCCCGACAGAGTCCGACAGAGCCCGACAGGGCCAAGTAGAGACCGACAGAGCCCGACAGAGCCCGACAGAGCCCGACAGAGCCCGACAGGGCCCGACAGGGCCCAGTAGATCCCAGTAGAGCCCGACAGAGCCCGACAGAGCCCGACAGAGCCCGACAGGGCCCGACAGGGCCCGACAGAGCCCGACAGGGTCCGACAGAGCCCGACACAGCCCGACAGGGCCCGACAGGTCCCAGTAGAGCCCAACAGAGCCCAACAGAGCCCGACAGGGCCCGAAAGGGCCCGAAAGGGCCCGACAGAGCCCGACAGGGCCCGACAGGGCCCAGTAGAGCCCGACAGAGCCCGACAGAGCCCGACAGAGCCCGACAGAGCCCGACAGAGCCCGACAGAGACCAGTAGAGCCCGACAGATCCCGACAGAGCCCGACAGAGCCCGACAGGGCCCGACAGAGCCCGACAGAGCCCAGTAGAGCCCAACAGAGCCCAACAGAGCCCGACAGAGCCCGACAGAGCCCGACAGGGCCCGACAGGGCCCGACAGAGCCTGACAGAGCCCAGTAGAGCCCGACAGAGCCCGACAGGGCCCGACAGGGCCCGACAGGGCCCAGTAGAGCCCGACAGAGCCCGACAGAGCCCAGTAGAGCCCAGTAGAGCCCGACAGAGCCCGACAGAGCCCGACAGAGCCCGACAGGGCCCGACAGGGTCCGACAGGGCCCGACAGAGCGCGACAGGGCCCGACAGGGCCCAGTAGAGCCCGACAGAGCCCAGTAGAGCCCAGTAGAGCCCGACAGGGCCCGACAGGGCCCGACAGGGCCCAGTAGAGCCCGACAGAGCCCGACAGAGCCTCACAGAGCCCGACAGGGCCCAACAGGGCCCGACAGAGCCCGACAGAGCCCGACAGGGCCCAGTAGAGCCCGACAGAGCCCGACAGAGCCCGACAGAGCCCGACAGAGCCCAGTAGAGCCCGACAGAGCCCGACAGAGCCCGACAGGGCCCGACAGGGCCCGACAGGGCCCGACAGGGCCCAGTAGAGCCCGACAGAGCCCGACAGAGCCCGACAGGGCCCGACAGGGCCCAGTAGAGACCGACAGAGCCCGACAGAGCCCGACAGAGCCCGACAGGGCCCGACAGGGCCCGACAGGGCCCAGTAGAGCCCGACAGAGCCCGACAGAGCCCGACAGAGCCCAGTAGAGCCCAGTAGAGCCCGACAGAGCCCGACAGAGCCCGACAGAGCCCGACAGAGCCCAGTAGAGCCCGACAGAGCCCGACAGAGCCCGACAGAGCCCGACAGAGCCCGACAGGGCCCAGTAGAGCCCGACAGAGCCCGACAGAGCCCGACAGAGCCCAGTAGAGCCCGACAGAGCCCGACAGATCCCGACAGGGCCCGACAGAGCCCGACAGAGCCCGACAGGGCCCAGT
Organism: Caloenas nicobarica; assembly: GCF_036013445.1. Taxonomy (NCBI): domain Eukaryota; kingdom Metazoa; phylum Chordata; class Aves; order Columbiformes; family Columbidae; genus Caloenas; species Caloenas nicobarica. Next base: position 64,962 of record NW_027017309.1, read on the forward strand.
AGAGCCCGACAGAGCCCGACAGAGCCTGACAGAGCCCGACAGGGCCCGACAGGGCCCGACAGGGCCCGACAGAGCCCGACAGAGCCCGACAGAGCCCGACAGGGCCCGACAGGGCCCGACAGGGCCCAGTAGAGCCCGACAGAGCCCGACAGAGCCCGACAGAGCCCAGTAGAGCCCGACAGAGCCCGACAGAGCCCGACAGGGCCCGACAGGGCCCAGTAGAGACCCGAAAGAGCCCGACAGAGCCCAGTAGAGCCCAGTAGAGCCCGACAGAGCCCGACAGGGCCCGACAGGGCCCGACAGAGCCCGACAGGGCCCGACAGGGCCCGACAGGGCCCGACAGAGCCCAGTAGAGCCCGACAGAGCCCGACAGTGCCCGACAGAGCCCGACAGGGCCCGACAGGGCCCGACAGGGCCCGACAGAGCCCGACAGATCCCAGTAGAGCCCGACAGAGCCGACAGAGCCCAGTAGAGCCCGACAGAGCCCGACAGAGCCCGACAGGGCCCGACAGGGCCCAGTAGAGCCCGACAGAGCCCGACAGAGCCCAGTAGAGCCCAGTAGAGCCCGACAGAGCCCGACAGAGCCTGACAGAGCCCGACAGGGCCCAACAGGGCCCGACAGAGCCCGACAGAGCCCGACAGGGCCCAGTAGAGCCCGACAGAGCCCGACAGAGACCGACAGAGCCCGACAGGGCCCGACAGGGCCCGACAGGGCCCAGTAGAGCCCGACAGAGCCCGACAGGGCCCGACAGGGCCCGACAGGGCCCGACAGAGCCCGACAGGGCCCGACAGAGCCCGACAGTGCCCGACAGGGCCCGACAGGGCCCAGTAGAGCCCGACAGAGCCCGACAGGCCCGACAGAGCCCGACAGAGCCCGACAGAGCCCGACAGAGCCCAGTAGAGCCCGACAGAGCCCGACAGAGCCCGACAGAGCCCGACAGGGCCCAGTAGAGCCCGACAGGGCCCAGTAGAGCCCGACAGAGCCCGACAGAGCCCGACAGAGCCCGACAGGGCCCGACAGGGCCCGACAGAGCCCAACAGGCCCGACAGGGCCCAGTAGAGCCCGACAGAGCCCGACAGAACCCGACAGAGCCCGACAGAGCCCGACAGAGCCCGACAGAGCCCCACAGAGCCCCACAGAGCCCGACAGGGCCCAGTAGAGCCCGACAGAGCCCGACAGAGCCCTACAGAGCCCAGTAGAGCCCGACAGAGCCCGACAGAGCCCGACAGAGCCCGACAGAACCCGACAGAGCCCAGTAGAGCCCGACAGAGCCCGACAGAGCCCGACAGAGCCCAGTAGAGCCCGACAGAGCCCGACAGAGCCCGACAGAGCCCGACAGAGCCCAGTAGAGCCCAGTAGAGCCCGACAGAGCCCGACAGAGCCCGACAGAGCCCGACAGAGCCCGACAGGGCCCGACAGGACCCGATAGGGCCCGACAGGGCCCAGTAGAGCCCGACAGAGGCCAACAGAGCCCGACAGAGCCCGACAGAGCCCAGTAGAGCCCGACAGGGCCCGACAGGGCCCGACAGGGCCCGACAGGGCCCAGTAGAGCCCGACAGAGCCCGACAGAGCCCAGTAGAGCCCCGACAGAGCCCGACAGGGCCCAACAGAGCCCGACAGAGCCCGACAGGGCCCGACAGGGCCCGACAGGGCCCGACAGAGCCCGACAGGGCCCGACAGGGCCCAGTAGAGCCCGACAGAGCCCGACAGAGCCCAGTAGAGCCCAGTAGAGCCCGACAGGGCCCGACAGGGCCCGACAGGGCCCAGTAGAGCCCGACAGAGCCCGACAGAGCCCAGTAGAAGCCCAGTAGAGCCCGACAGAGCCCGACAGGGCCCAACAGAGCCCGACAGAGCCCGACAGGGCCCGACAGGGCCCGACAGAGCCCGACAGGGCCCGACAGGGCCCAGTAGAGCCCGACAGAGCCAGACAGAGCCCAGTAGAGCCCGACAGGGCCCGACAGGGCCCGACAGGGCCCAGTAGAGCCCGACAGAGCCCGACAGAGCCTGACAGAGCCCGACAGGGCCCGACAGGGCCCGACAGAGTCCGAGAGAGCCCGACAGGGCCCAGTAGAGACCGACAGAACCCGACAGAGCCCGACAGAGCCCGACAGAGCCCGACAGGGCCCGACAGGGCCCAGTAGATCCCAGTAGAGCCCGACAGAGCCCGACAGAGCCCGAGAGGGCCCGACAGAGCCCGACAGAGCCCGACAGGGTCCGACAGAGCCCGACACAGCCCGACAGGGCCCGACAGGGCCCGAAAGGGCCCGACAGAGCCCGACAGGGCCCGACAGGGCCCAGTAGAGCCCGACAGAGCCCGACAGAGCCCGACAGAGCCCGACAGAGCCCGACAGAGACCAGTAGAGCCCGACAGATCCCGACAGAGCCCGACAGAGCCCGACAGGGCCCGACAGGGCCCGACAGAGCCCAGTAGAGCCCAACAGAGCCCAACAGAGCCCGACAGAGCCCGACAGAGCCCGACAGGGCCCGACAGGGCCCGACAGGGCCCGACAGAGCCCGACAGATCCCAGTAGAGCCCAGTAGAGCCCGACAGAGCCCGACAGAGCCCAGTAGAGCCCGACAGAGCCCGACAGGGCCCGACAGGGCCCGACAGGGCCCAGTAGAGCCCGACAGAGCCCGACAGAGCCCAGTAGAGCCCAGTAGAGCCCGACAGAGCCTGACAGAGCCCGACAGGGCCCGACAGGGCCCGACAGGGCCCGACAGAGCGCGACAGGGCCCGACAGGGCCCAGTAGAGCCCGACAGAGCCCAGTAGAGCCCAGTAGAGCCCGACAGGGCCCGACAGGGCCCAGTAGAGCCCGACAGAGCCCGACAGAGCCTCACAGAGCCTGACAGGGCCCAACAGGGCCCGACAGAGCCCGACAGAGCCCGACAGGGCCCAGTAGAGCCCGACAGAGCCCGACAGAGCACGACAGAGCCCGACAGAGCCCGACAGAGCCCAGTAGAGCCCGACAGAGCCCGACAGAGCCCGACAGGGCCCGACAGGGCCCGACAGGGCCCGACAGAGCCCGACAGAGCCCGACAGGGCCCGACAGGGCCCAGTAGAGACCGACAGAGCCCGACAGAGCCCGACAGGGCCCGACAGGGCCCAGTAGAGCCCGACAGGGCCCGACAGAGCCCGACAGGGCCCGACAGGGCCCGACAGGGCCCGACAGGGCCCGACAGAGCCCGACAGAGCCCGACAGGGCCCGACAGGGCCCAGTAGAGCCCGACAGGGCCCAGTAGAGCCCGACAGGGCCCGACAGAGCCCGACAGGGACCGACAGAGCCCGACAGGGCCCGACAGAGCCCGACAGAGCCCGACAGGGCCCGACAGGGCCCAGTAGAGCCCGACAGAGCCAGACAGAGTCCAGTAGAGCCCAGTAGAGCCCGACAGGGCCCGACAGGGCCCAGTAGAGCCCGACAGGGCCCAGTAGAGCCCGACAGGGCCCGACAGGGCCCAGTAGAGCCCGACAGGGCCCGACAGAGCCCGACAGAGCCTGACAGAGCCCGACAGGGCCCGACAGGGCCCGACAGGGCCCAGTAGAGCCCGAAAGAGCCCGACAGAGCCCAGTAGAGCCCAGTAGAGCCCGACAGAGCCCGACAGGGCCCGACAGGGCCCGACAGAGCCCGACAGGGCCCGACAGGGCCCGACAGGGCCCGACAGAGCCCAGTAGAGCCCGACAGAGCCCGACAGTGCCCGACAGAGCCCGACAGGGCCCGACAGTGCCCGACAGAGCCCGACAGAGCCCGACAGAGCCCAGTAGAGCCCAGTAGAGCCCGACAGAGCTTGACAGGGCCCGACAGGGCCCGACAGAGCCCGACAGGGCCCGACAGGGCCCGACAGGGCCCGACAGAGCCCAGTAGAGCCCGACAGAGCCCGACAGTGCCCGACAGAGCCCGACAGGGCCCGACAGGGCCCGACAGGGCCCGACAGAGCCCGACAGATCCCAGTAGAGCCCGACAGAGCCCGACAGAGCCCGACAGAGCCCAGTAGAGCCCGACAGAGCCCGACATAGCCCGACAGGGCCCGACAGGGCCCAGTAGAGCCCGACAGAGCCCGACAGAGCCCAGTAGAGCCCAGTAGAGCCCGACAGAGCCCGACAGAGCCTGACAGAGCCCGACAGGGCCCAACAGGGCCCGACAGAGCCCGACAGAGCCCGACAGGGCCCAGTAGAGCCCGACAGAACCCGACAGAGACCGACAGAGCCCGACAGGGCCCGACAGGGCCCGACAGGGCCCAGTAGAGCCCGACAGAGCCCGACAGGGCCCGACAGGGCCCGACAGGGCCCGACAGAGCCCGACAGTGCCCGACAGGGCCCGACAGGGCCCAGTAGAGCCCGACAGAGCCCGACAGGGCCCGACAGAGCCCGACAGAGCCCGACAGAGCCCAGTAGAGCCCGACAGAGCCCGACAGAGCCCGACAGAGCCCGACAGGGCCCAGTAGAGCCCGACAGGGCCCAGTAGAGCCCGACAGAGCCCGACAGAGCCCGACAGAGCCCGACAGGGCCCGACAGGGCCCGACAGGGCCCAGTAGAGCCCGACAGAGCCCGACAGAGCCCGACAGAACCCGACAGAGCCCGACAGAGCCCGACAGAGCCCGACAGAGCCCCACAGAGCCCGACAGGGCCCAGTAGAGCCCGACAGAGCCCGACAGAGCCCTACAGAGCCCAGTAGAGCCCGACAGAGCCCGACAGAGCCCGACAGAGCCCGACAGAACCCGACAGAGCCCAGTAGAGCCCGACAGAGCCCGACAGAGCCCGACAGAGCCCGACAGGGCCCGACAGGACCCGATAGGGTCCGACAGGGCCCAGTAGAGCCCGACAGAGGCCAACAGAGCCCGACAGAGCCCGACAAAGCCCAGTAGAGCCCGACAGGGCCCGACAAGGCCCGACAGGGCCCGACAGGGCCCAGTAGAGCCCGACAGAGCCCGACAGAGCCCAGTAGAGACCGACAGAGCCCGACAGGGCCCAACAGAGCCCGACAGAGCACGACAGGGCCCGACAGGGCCCGACAGGGCCCGACAGAGCCCAGTAGAGCCCGACAGGGCCCGACAGGGCCCAGTAGAGCCCGACAGAGCCCGACAGAGCCCAGTAGAGCCCAGTAGAGCCCGACAGGGCCCGACAGGGCCCGACAGGGCCCAGTAGAGCCCGACAGAGCCCGACAGAGCCCAGTAGAGCCCAGTAGAGCCCGACAGAGCCCGACAGGGCCCAACAGAGCCCGACAGAGCCCGACAGGGCCCGACAGGGCCCGACAGGGCCCAGTAGAGCCCGACAGAGCCCGACAGGGCCCGACAGGGCCCAACAGAGCCCGACAGAGCCCGACAGAGCCCGACAGGGCCCGACAGGGCCCGACAGGGCCCAGTAGAGCCCGACAGAGCCCGACAGAGCCTGACAGAGCCCGACAGGGCCCGACAGGGCCCGACAGAGTCCGACAGAGCCCGACAGGGCCAAGTAGAGACCGACAGAGCCCGACAGAGCCCGACAGAGCCCGACAGAGCCCGACAGGGCCCGACAGGGCCCAGTAGATCCCAGTAGAGCCCGACAGAGCCCGACAGAGCCCGACAGAGCCCGACAGGGCCCGACAGGGCCCGACAGAGCCCGACAGGGTCCGACAGAGCCCGACACAGCCCGACAGGGCCCGACAGGTCCCAGTAGAGCCCAACAGAGCCCAACAGAGCCCGACAGGGCCCGAAAGGGCCCGAAAGGGCCCGACAGAGCCCGACAGGGCCCGACAGGGCCCAGTAGAGCCCGACAGAGCCCGACAGAGCCCGACAGAGCCCGACAGAGCCCGACAGAGCCCGACAGAGACCAGTAGAGCCCGACAGATCCCGACAGAGCCCGACAGAGCCCGACAGGGCCCGACAGAGCCCGACAGAGCCCAGTAGAGCCCAACAGAGCCCAACAGAGCCCGACAGAGCCCGACAGAGCCCGACAGGGCCCGACAGGGCCCGACAGAGCCTGACAGAGCCCAGTAGAGCCCGACAGAGCCCGACAGGGCCCGACAGGGCCCGACAGGGCCCAGTAGAGCCCGACAGAGCCCGACAGAGCCCAGTAGAGCCCAGTAGAGCCCGACAGAGCCCGACAGAGCCCGACAGAGCCCGACAGGGCCCGACAGGGTCCGACAGGGCCCGACAGAGCGCGACAGGGCCCGACAGGGCCCAGTAGAGCCCGACAGAGCCCAGTAGAGCCCAGTAGAGCCCGACAGGGCCCGACAGGGCCCGACAGGGCCCAGTAGAGCCCGACAGAGCCCGACAGAGCCTCACAGAGCCCGACAGGGCCCAACAGGGCCCGACAGAGCCCGACAGAGCCCGACAGGGCCCAGTAGAGCCCGACAGAGCCCGACAGAGCCCGACAGAGCCCGACAGAGCCCAGTAGAGCCCGACAGAGCCCGACAGAGCCCGACAGGGCCCGACAGGGCCCGACAGGGCCCGACAGGGCCCAGTAGAGCCCGACAGAGCCCGACAGAGCCCGACAGGGCCCGACAGGGCCCAGTAGAGACCGACAGAGCCCGACAGAGCCCGACAGAGCCCGACAGGGCCCGACAGGGCCCGACAGGGCCCAGTAGAGCCCGACAGAGCCCGACAGAGCCCGACAGAGCCCAGTAGAGCCCAGTAGAGCCCGACAGAGCCCGACAGAGCCCGACAGAGCCCGACAGAGCCCAGTAGAGCCCGACAGAGCCCGACAGAGCCCGACAGAGCCCGACAGAGCCCGACAGGGCCCAGTAGAGCCCGACAGAGCCCGACAGAGCCCGACAGAGCCCAGTAGAGCCCGACAGAGCCCGACAGATCCCGACAGGGCCCGACAGAGCCCGACAGAGCCCGACAGGGCCCAGTAGAGCCCGACAGAGCCCGACAGAGCCTGACAGAGCCCGACAGGGCCCGACAGGGCCCGACAGGGCCCGACAGAGCCCGACAGAGCCCGACAGAGCCCGACAGAGCCCGACAGGGCCCGACAGGGCCCGACAGGGCCCAGTAGAGCCCGACAGAGCCCGACAGAGCCCGACAGAGCCCAGTAGAGCCCGACAGAGCCCGACAGAGCCCGACAGGGCCCGACAGGGCCCAGTAGAGCCCGAAAGAGCCCGACAGAGCCCAGTAGAGCCCAGTAGAGCCCGACAGAGCCCGACAGGGCCCGACAGGGCCCGACAGAGCCCGACAGGGCCCGACAGGGCCCGACAGGGCCCGACAGAGCCCAGTAGAGCCCGACAGAGCCCGACAGTGCCCGACAGAGCCCGACAGGGCCCGACAGGGCCCGACAGGGCCCGACAGAGCCCGACAGATCCCAGTAGAGCCCGACAGAGCCCGACAGAGCCCAGTAGAGCCCGACAGAGCCCGACAGAGCCCGACAGGGCCCGACAGGGCCCAGTAGAGCCCGACAGAGCCCGACAGAGCCCAGTAGAGCCCAGTAGAGCCCGACAGAGCCCGACAGAGCCTGACAGAGCCCGACAGGGCCCAACAGGGCCCGACAGAGCCCGACAGAGCCCGACAGGGCCCAGTAGAGCCCGACAGAGCCCGACAGAGACCGACAGAGCCCGACAGGGCCCGACAGGGCCCGACAGGGCCCAGTAGAGCCCGACAGAGCCCGACAGGGCCCGACAGGGCCCGACAGGGCCCGACAGAGCCCGACAGGGCCCGACAGAGCCCGACAGTGCCCGACAGGGCCCGACAGGGCCCAGTAGAGCCCGACAGAGCCCGACAGGGCCCGACAGAGCCCGACAGAGCCCGACAGAGCCCGACAGAGCCCAGTAGAGCCCGACAGAGCCCGACAGAGCCCGACAGAGCCCGACAGGGCCCAGTAGAGCCCGACAGGGCCCAGTAGAGCCCGACAGAGCCCGACAGAGCCCGACAGAGCCCGACAGGGCCCGACAGGGCCCGACAGAGCCCAACAGGGCCCGACAGGGCCCAGTAGAGCCCGACAGAGCCCGACAGAACCCGACAGAGCCCGACAGAGCCCGACAGAGCCCGACAGAGCCCCACAGAGCCCCACAGAGCCCGACAGGGCCCAGTAGAGCCCGACAGAGCCCGACAGAGCCCTACAGAGCCCAGTAGAGCCCGACAGAGCCCGACAGAGCCCGACAGAGCCCGACAGAACCCGACAGAGCCCAGTAGAGCCCGACAGAGCCCGACAGAGCCCGACAGAGCCCAGTAGAGCCCGACAGAGCCCGACAGAGCCCGACAGAGCCCGACAGAGCCCAGTAGAGCCCAGTAGAGCCCGACAGAGCCCGACAGAGCCCGACAGAGCCCGACAGAGCCCGACAGGGCCCGACAGGACCCGATAGGGCCCGACAGGGCCCAGTAGAGCCCGACAGAGGCCAACAGAGCCCGACAGAGCCCGACAGAGCCCAGTAGAGCCCGACAGGGCCCGACAGGGCCCGACAGGGCCCGACAGGGCCCAGTAGAGCCCGACAGAGCCCGACAGAGCCCAGTAGAGCCCGACAGAGCCCGACAGGGCCCAACAGAGCCCGACAGAGCCCGACAGGGCCCGACAGGGCCCGACAGGGCCCGACAGAGCCCGACAGGGCCCGACAGGGCCCAGTAGAGCCCGACAGAGCCCGACAGAGCCCAGTAGAGCCCAGTAGAGCCCGACAGGGCCCGACAGGGCCCGACAGGGCCCAGTAGAGCCCGACAGAGCCCGACAGAGCCCAGTAGAGCCCAGTAGAGCCCGACAGAGCCCGACAGGGCCCAACAGAGCCCGACAGAGCCCGACAGGGCCCGACAGGGCCCGACAGAGCCCGACAGGGCCCGACAGGGCCCAGTAGAGCCCGACAGAGCCAGACAGAGCCCAGTAGAGCCCGACAGGGCCCGACAGGGCCCGACAGGGCCCAGTAGAGCCCGACAGAGCCCGACAGAGCCTCACAGAGCCCGACAGGGCCCGACAGGGCCCGACAGAGTCCGAGAGAGCCCGACAGGGCCCAGTAGAGACCGACAGAACCCGACAGAGCCCGACAGAGCCCGACAGAGCCCGACAGGGCCCGACAGGGCCCAGTAGATCCCAGTAGAGCCCGACAGAGCCCGACAGAGCCCGAGAGGGCCCGACAGAGCCCGACAGAGCCCGACAGGGTCCGACAGAGCCCGACACAGCCCGACAGGGCCCGACAGGGCCCGAAAGGGCCCGACAGAGCCCGACAGGGCCCGACAGGGCCCAGTAGAGCCCGACAGAGCCCGACAGAGCCCGACAGAGCCCGACAGAGCCCGACAGAGACCAGTAGAGCCCGACAGATCCCGACAGAGCCCGACAGAGCCCGACAGTGCCCGACAGGGCCCGACAGAGCCCAGTAGAGCCCAACAGAGCCCAACAGAGCCCGACAGAGCCCGACAGAGCCCGACAGGGCCCGACAGGGCCCGACAGGGCCCGACAGAGCCCGACAGATCCCAGTAGAGCCCAGTAGAGCCCGACAGAGCCCGACAGAGCCCAGTAGAGCCCGACAGAGCCCGACAGGGCCCGACAGGGCCCGACAGGGCCCAGTAGAGCCCGACAGAGCCCGACAGAGCCCAGTAGAGCCCAGTAGAGCCCGACAGAGCCTGACAGAGCCCGACAGGGCCCGACAGGGCCCGACAGGGCCCGACAGAGCGCGACAGGGCCCGACAGGGCCCAGTAGAGCCCGACAGAGCCCAGTAGAGCCCAGTAGAGCCCGACAGGGCCCGACAGGGCCCAGTAGAGCCCGACAGAGCCCGACAGAGCCTCACAGAGCCTGACAGGGCCCAACAGGGCCCGACAGAGCCCGACAGAGCCCGACAGGGCCCAGTAGAGCCCGACAGAGCCCGACAGAGCCCGACAGAGCCCGACAGAGCCCGACAGAGCCCAGTAGAGCCCGACAGAGCCCGACAGAGCCCGACAGGGCCCGACAGGGCCCGACAGGGCCCGACAGAGCCCGACAGAGCCCGACAGGGCCCGACAGGGCCCAGTAGAGCCCGACAGAGCCCGACAGAGCCCGACAGGGCCCGACAGGGCCCAGTAGAGCCCGACAGAGCCCGACAGAGCCCGACAGGGCCCGACAGGGCCCGACAGGGCCCGACAGGGCCCGACAGAGCCCGACAGGGCCCGACAGAGCCCGACAGAGCCCGACAGGGCCCGACAGGGCCCAGTAGAGCCCGACAGGGCCCGACAGAGCCCGACAGGGACCGACAGAGCCCGACAGGGCCCGACAGAGCCCGACAGAGCCCGACAGGGCCCGACAGGGCCCAGTAGAGCCCGACAGAGCCAGACAGAGTCCAGTAGAGCCCAGTAGAGCCCGACAGGGCCCGACAGGGCCCAGTAGAGCCCGACAGGGCCCAGTAGAGCCCGACAGGGCCCGACAGGGCCCAGTAGAGCCCGACAGGGCCCGACAGAGCCCGACAGAGCCTGACAGAGCCCGACAGGGCCCGACAGGGCCCGACAGAGCCCGACAGAGCCCGACAGGGCCCAGTAGAGCCCGACAGAGACCGACAGAGCCCGACAGAGACCGACAGAGCCCGACAGGGCCCGACAGGGTCCGACAGAGCCCGACAGAGCCCGACAGGGCCCGACAGAGCCCGACAGAGCCCGACAGGGTCCGACAGAGCCCGACAGAGCCCGACAGGGCCCGACAGGGCCCAGTAGAGCCCGACAGAGCCCGACAGAGCCCGACAGGGCCCGAAAGGGCCCGACAGAGCCCGACAGAGCCCGACAGGGCCCGACAGGGCCCGACAGGGCCCAGTAGAGCCCGACAGAGCCCGACAGAGCCCGACAGGGCCCGACAGGGCCCGACAGGGCCCGACAGAGACCGACAGAGCCCAGTAGAGCCCAACAGAGCCCGACAGAGCCCGACAGGGCCCGACAGGGCCCGACAGGGCCCGACAGGGCCCGACAGAGCCCGACAGGGCCCGACAGAGCCCAGTAGAGCCCGACAGAGCCCGACAGGGCCCGACAGGGCCCGACAGGGCCCAGTAGAGCCCGACAGAGCCCGACAGAGCCCAGTAGAGCCCAGTAGAGCCCGACAGAGCCCGACAGAGCCCGACAGGGCCCGACAGGGCCCAACAGAGCGCGACAGGGCCCGACAGGGCCCGACAGGGCCCAGTAGAGCCCGACAGAGCCCGACAGAGCCCAGTAGAGCCCAGTAGAGCCCGATAGGGCCCGACAGGGCCCGACAGGGCCCAGTAGAGCCCGACAGAGCCCGACAGAGCCTCACAGAGCCCGACAGGGCCCAACAGGGCCCGACAGAGCCCGACAGGGCCCAGTAGAGCCCGACAGAGCCCGACAGAGCCCGACAGGGCCCGACAGGGCCCGACAGGCCCCAGTAGAGCCCGACAGAGCCCGACAGAGCCCGACAGAGCCCGACAGGGCCCGACAGGGCCCGACAGGGCCCGACAGAGCCCGACAGAGCCCGACAGGGCCCAGTAGAGCCCGACAGAGCCCGACAGAGCCCGACAGGGCCCGACAGGGCCCGACAGAGCCCAGTAGAGCCCGACAGAGCCCGACAGGGCCCAGTAGAGCCCGACAGGGCCCAGTAGAGCCCGACAGGGCCCAGTAGAGCCCGACAGGGCCCGACAGAGCCCGACAGAGCCTGACAGAGCCCGACAGGGCCCGACAGGGCCCGACAGAGCCCGACAGGGCCCGACAGGGCCCAGTAGAGCCCGACAGAGCCCGACAGAGCCCGACAGAGCCCGACAGGGCCCGACAGGGTCCGACAGAGCCCGACAGAGCCCGACAGGGCCCGACAGAGCCCGACAGAGCCCGACAGGGTCCGACAGAGCCCGACAGAGCCCGACAGGGCCCGACAGGGCCCAGTAGAGCCCAACAGAGCCCGACAGAGCCCGACAGGGCCCGAAAGGGCCCGACAGAGCCCGACAGAGCCCGACAGGGCCCGACAGGGCCCGACAGGGCCCAGTAGAGCCCGACAGAGCCCGACAGAGCCCGACAGAGCGCGACAGAGCCCGACAGAGCCCAGTAGAGCCCGACAGAGCCCGACAGAGCCCGACAGAGCCCGACAGGGCCCGACAGGGCCCGACAGGGCCCAGTAGAGCCCAACAGAGCCCAACAGAGCCCAATAGAGCCCGACAGGGCCCGACAGGGCCCGACAGGGCCCGACAGAGCCCGACAGAGCCCGACAGGGCCCGACAGAGCCCGACAGGGCCCGACAGAGCCCGACAGAGCCCAGTAGAGCCCGACAGAGCCCGACAGGGCCCGACAGGGCCCGACAGGGCCCAGTAGAGCCCGACAGAGCCCGACAGAGCCCAGTAGAGCCCGACAGAGCCCGACAGGGCCCGACAGGGCCCGACAGGGCCCGACAGGTCCCGACAGAGCCCAACAGAGCGCGACAGGGCCCGACAGGGCCCAGTAGAGCCCGACAGAGCCCGACAGGGCCCAGTAGAGCCCAGTAGAGCCCGATAGGGCCCGACAGGGCCCGACAGGGCCCAGTAGAGCCCGACAGAGCCCGACAGAGCCTCACAGAGCCCGACAGGGCCCAACAGGGCCCGACAGAGCCCGACAGAGCCCGACAGGGCCCAGTAGAGCCCGACAGAGCCCGACAGAGCCCGACAGGGCCCGACAGGGCCCGACAGGGCCCAGTAGAGCCCGACAGAGCCCGACAGAGCCCGTCAGAGCCCGACAGAGCCCGACAGAGCCCGACAGAGCCCGACAGGGCCGGACAGGGCCCGACAGAGCCCGACAGGGCCCGACAGAGCCCGACAGAGCCCGACAGGGCCCGACAGGGCCCGACAGAGTCCGACAGAGCCCGACAGGGCCAAGTAGAGACCGACAGAGCCCGACAGAGCCCGACAGAGCCCGACAGAGCCCGACAGGGCCCGACAGGGCCCAGTAGATCCCAGTAGAGCCCGACAGAGCCCGACAGAGCCCGACAGAGCCCGACAGGGCCCGACAGGGCCCGACAGAGCCCGACAGGGTCCGACAGAGCCCGACACAGCCCGACAGGGCCCGACAGGTCCCAGTAGAGCCCAACAGAGCCCGACAGAGCCCGACAGGGTCCGAAAGGGCCCGAAAGGGCCCGACAGAGCCCGACAGGGCCCGACAGGGCCCAGTAGAGCCCGACAGAGCCCGACAGAGCCCGACAGAGCCCGACAGAGCCCGACAGAGACCAGTAGAGCCCGACAGATCCCGACAGAGCCCGACAGAGCCCGACAGGGCCCGACAGAGCCCGACAGAGCCCAGTAGAGCCCAACAGAGCCCAACAGAGCCCGACAGAGCCCGACAGAGCCCGACAGGGCCCGACAGGGCCCGACAGAGCCTGACAGAGCCCAGTAGAGCCCGACAGAGCCCGACAGGGCCCGACAGGGCCCGACAGGGCCCAGTAGAGCCCGACAGAGCCCGACAGAGCCCAGTAGAGCCCAGTAGAGCCCGACAGAGCCCGACAGAGCCCGACAGAGCCCGACAGGGCCCGACAGGGTCCGACAGGGCCCGACAGAGCGCGACAGGGCCCGACAGGGCCCAGTAGAGCCCGACAGAGCCCAGTAGAGCCCAGTAGAGCCCGACAGGGCCCGACAGGGCCCGACAGGGCCCAGTAGAGCCCGAAAGAGCCCGACAGAGCCTCACAGAGCCCGACAGGGCCCAACAGGGCCCGACAGAGCCCGACAGAGCCCGACAGGGCCCAGTAGAGCCCGACAGAGCCCGACAGAGCCCGACAGAGCCCGACAGAGCCCGACAGAGCCCAGTAGAGCCCGACAGAGCCCGACAGAGCCCGACAGGGCCCGACAGGGCCCGACAGGGCCCGACAGGGCCCAGTAGAGCCCGACAGAGCCCGACAGAGCCCGACAGGGCCCGACAGGGCCCAGTAGAGACCGACAGAGCCCGACAGAGCCCGACAGAGCCCGACAGGGCCCGACAGGGCCCGACAGGGCCCAGTAGAGCCCGACAGAGCCCGACAGAGCCCGACAGAGCCCAGTAGAGCCCAGTAGAGCCCGACAGAGCCCGACAGAGCCCGACAGAGCCCGACAGAGCCCAGTAGAGCCCGACAGAGCCCGACAGAGCCCGACAGAGCCCGACAGAGCCCGACAGGGCCCAGTAGAGCCCGACAGAGCCCGACAGAGCCCGACAGAGCCCAGTAGAGCCCGACAGAGCCCGACAGATCCCGACAGGGCCCGACAGAGCCCGACAGAGCCCGACAGGGCCCAGTAGAGCCCGACAGAGCCCGACAGAGCCTGACAGAGCCCGACAGGGCCCGACAGGGACTGACAGGGCCCGACAGAGCCCGACAGAGCCCGACAGAGCCCGACAGGGCCCGACAGGGCCCGACAGGGCCCAGTAGAGCCCGACAGAGCCCGACAGAGCCCGACAGAGCCCAGTAGAGCCCGACAGAGCCCGACAGAGCCCGACAGGGCCCGACAGGGCCCAGTAGAGCCCGAAAGAGCCCGACAGAGCCCAGTAGAGCCCAGTAGAGCCCGACAGAGCCCGACAGGGCCCGACAGGGCCCGACAGAGCCCGACAGGGCCCGACAGGGCCCGACAGGGCCCGACAGAGCCCAGTAGAGCCCGACAGAGCCCGACAGTGCCCGACAGAGCCCGACAGGGCCCGACAGGGCCCGACAGGGCCCGACAGAGCCCGACAGATCCCAGTAGAGCCCGACAGAGCCCGACAGAGCCCAGTAGAGCCCGACAGAGCCCGACAGAGCCCGACAGGGCCCGACAGGGCCCAGTAGAGCCCGACAGAGCCCGACAGAGCCCAGTAGAGCCCAGTAGAGCCCGACAGAGCCCGACAGAGCCTGACAGAGCCCGACAGGGCCCAACAGGGCCCGACAGAGCCCGACAGAGCCCGACAGGGCCCAGTAGAGCCCGACAGAGCCCGACAGAGACCGACAGAGCCCGACAGGGCCCGACAGGGCCCGACAGGGCCCAGTAGAGCCCGACAGAGCCCGACAGGGCCCGACAGGGCCCGACAGGGCCCGACAGAGCCCGACAGGGCCCGACAGAGCCCGACAGTGCCCGACAGGGCCCGACAGGGCCCAGTAGAGCCCGACAGAGCCCGACAGGGCCCGACAGAGCCCGACAGAGCCCGACAGAGCCCGACAGAGCCCAGTAGAGCCCGACAGAGCCCGACAGAGCCCGACAGAGCCCGACAGGGCCCAGTAGAGCCCGACAGGGCCCAGTAGAGCCCGACAGAGCCCGACAGAGCCCGACAGAGCCCGACAGGGCCCGACAGGGCCCGACAGAGCCCAACAGGGCCCGACAGGGCCCAGTAGAGCCCGACAGAGCCCGACAGAACCCGACAGAGCCCGACAGAGCCCGACAGAGCCCCACAGAGCCCCACAGAGCCCGACAGGGCCCAGTAGAGCCCGACAGAGCCCGACAGAGCCCTACAGAGCCCAGTAGAGCCCGACAGAGCCCGACAGAGCCCGACAGAGCCCGACAGAACCCGACAGAGCCCAGTAGAGCCCGACAGAGCCCGACAGAGCCCGACAGAGCCCGACAGAGCCCAGTAGAGCCCGACAGAGCCCGACAGAGCCCGACAGAGCCCGACAGAGCCCAGTAGAGCCCAGTAGAGCCCGACAGAGCCCGACAGAGCCCGACAGAGCCCGACAGGGCCCGACAGGGCCCGACAGAGCCCAGTAGAGCCCGACAGAGCCCAGTAGAGCCCGACAGAGCCCGACAGAGCCCGACAGAGCCCGACAGGGCCCGACAGGACCCGATAGGGCCCGACAGGGCCCAGTAGAGCCCGACAGAGGCCAACAGAGCCCGACAGAGCCCGACAGAGCCCAGTAGAGCCCGACAGGGCCCGACAGGGCCCGACAGGGCCCGACAGGGCCCAGTAGAGCCCGACAGAGCCCGACAGAGCCCAGTAGAGCCCGACAGAGCCCGACAGGGCCCAACAGAGCCCGACAGAGCCCGACAGGGCCCGACAGGGCCCGACAGGGCCCGACAGAGCCCGACAGGGCCCGACAGGGCCCAGTAGAGCCCGACAGAGCCCGACAGAGCCCAGTAGAGCCCAGTAGAGCCCGACAGGGCCCGACAGGGCCCGACAGGGCCCAGTAGAGCCCGACAGAGCCCGACAGAGCCCAGTAGAGCCCAGTAGAGCCCGACAGAGCCCGACAGGGCCCAACAGAGCCCGACAGAGCCCGACAGGGCCCGACAGGGCCCGACAGAGCCCGACAGGGCCCGACAGGGCCCAGTAGAGCCCGACAGAGCCAGACAGAGCCCAGTAGAGCCCGACAGGGCCCGACAGGGCCCGACAGGGCCCAGTAGAGCCCGACAGAGCCCGACAGAGCCTGACAGAGCCCGACAGGGCCCGACAGGGCCCGACAGAGTCCGAGAGAGCCCGACAGGGCCCAGTAGAGACCGACAGAGCCCGACAGAGCCCGACAGAGCCCGACAGAGCCCGACAGGGCCCGACAGGGCCCAGTAGATCCCAGTAGAGCCCGACAGAGCCCGACAGAGCCCGAGAGGGCCCGACAGAGCCCGACAGAGCCCGACAGGGTCCGACAGAGCCCGACACAGCCCGACAGGGCCCGACAGGGCCCGAAAGGGCCCGACAGAGCCCGACAGGGCCCGACAGGGCCCAGTAGAGCCCGACAGAGCCCGACAGAGCCCGACAGAGCCCGACAGAGACCAGTAGAGCCCGACAGATCCCGACAGAGCCCGACAGAGCCCGACAGGGCCCGACAGGGCCCGACAGAGCCCAGTAGAGCCCAACAGAGCCCAACAGAGCCCGACAGAGCCCGACAGAGCCCGACAGGGCCCGACAGGGCCCGACAGGGCCCGACAGGGCCCGACAGAGCCCGACAGATCCCAGTAGAGCCCAGTAGAGCCCGACAGAGCCCGACAGAGCCCAGTAGAGCCCGACAGAGCCCGACAGGGCCCGACAGGGCCCGACAGGGCCCAGTAGAGCCCGACAGAGCCCGACAGAGCCCAGTAGAGCCCAGTAGAGCCCGACAGAGCCTGACAGAGCCCGACAGGGCCCGACAGGGCCCGACAGGGCCCGACAGAGCGCGACAGGGCCCGACAGGGCCCAGTAGAGCCCGACAGAGCCCAGTAGAGCCCAGTAGAGCCCGACAGGGCCCGACAGGGCCCAGTAGAGCCCGACAGAGCCCGACAGAGCCTCACAGAGCCTGACAGGGCCCAACAGGGCCCGACAGAGCCCGACAGAGCCCGACAGGGCCCAGTAGAGCCCGACAGAGCCCGACAGAGCCCGACAGAGCCCGACAGAGCCCGACAGAGCCCAGTAGAGCCCGACAGAGCCCGACAGAGCCCGACAGGGCCCGACAGGGCCCGACAGGGCCCGACAGAGCCCGACAGAGCCCGACAGGGCCCGACAGGGCCCAGTAGAGCCCGACAGAGCCCGACAGAGCCCGACAGGGCCCGACAGGGCCCAGTAGAGCCCGACAGAGCCCGACAGAGCCCGACAGGGCCCGACAGGGCCCGACAGAGCCCGACAGGGCCCGACAGAGCCCGACAGAGCCCGACAGGGCCCGACAGGGCCCAGTAGAGCCCGACAGGGCCCAGTAGAGCCCGACAGGGCCCGACAGAGCCCGACAGGGCCCAGTAGAGCCCGACAGAGCCCGACAGAGCCCGACAGGGCCCAGTAGAGCCCGACAGAGCCCGACAGAGACCGACAGAGCCCGACAGGGCCCGACAGGGCCCGACAGGGCCCAGTAGAGCCCGACAGAGCCCGACAGGGCCCGACAGGGCCCGACAGGGCCCGACAGAGCCCGACAGGGCCCGACAGAGCCCGACAGTGCCCGACAGGGCCCGACAGGGCCCAGTAGAGCCCGACAGAGCCCGACAGGGCCCGACAGAGCCCGACAGAGCCCGACAGAGCCCGACAGAGCCCAGTAGAGCCCGACAGAGCCCGACAGAGCCCGACAGAGCCCGACAGGGCCCAGTAGAGCCCGACAGGGCCCAGTAGAGCCCGACAGAGCCCGACAGGGCCCAACAGAGCCCGACAGAGCCCGACAGGGCCCGACAGGGCCCGACAGAGCCCGACAGGGCCCGACAGGGCCCAGTAGAGCCCGACAGAGCCAGACAGAGCCCAGTAGAGCCCGACAGGGCCCGACAGGGCCCGACAGGGCCCAGTAGAGCCCGACAGAGCCCGACAGAGCCTGACAGAGCCCGACAGGGCCCGACAGGGCCCGACAGAGTCCGACAGAGCCCGACAGGGCCCAGTAGAGACCGACAGAGCCCGACAGAGCCCGACAGAGCCCGACAGAGCCCGACAGGGCCCGACAGGGCCCAGTAGATCCCAGTAGAGCCCGACAGAGCCCGACAGAGCCCGAGAGGGCCCGACAGAGCCCGACAGAGCCCGACAGGGTCCGACAGAGCCCGACACAGCCCGACAGGGCCCGACAGGGCCCGAAAGGGCCCGACAGAGCCCGACAGGGCCCGACAGGGCCCAGTAGAGCCCGACAGAGCCCGACAGAGCCCGACAGAGCCCGACAGAGCCCGACAGAGACCAGTAGAGCCCGACAGATCCCGACAGAGCCCGACAGAGCCCGACAGGGCCCGACAGGGCCCGACAGAGCCCAGTAGAGCCCAACAGAGCCCAACAGAGCCCGACAGAGCCCGACAGAGCCCGACAGGGCCCGACAGGGCCCGACAGGGCCCGACAGAGCCCGACAGATCCCAGTAGAGCCCAGTAGAGCCCGACAGAGCCCGACAGAGCCCAGTAGAGCCCGACAGAGCCCGACAGGGCCCGACAGGGCCCGACAGGGCCCAGTAGAGCCCGACAGAGCCCGACAGAGCCCAGTAGAGCCCAGTAGAGCCCGACAGAGCCTGACAGAGCCCGACAGGGCCCGACAGGGCCCGACAGGGCCCGACAGAGCGCGACAGGGCCCGACAGGGCCCAGTAGAGCCCGACAGAGCCCAGTAGAGCCCAGTAGAGCCCGACAGGGCCCGACAGGGCCCAGTAGAGCCCGACAGAGCCCGACAGAGCCTCACAGAGCCTGACAGGGCCCAACAGGGCCCGACAGAGCCCGACAGAGCCCGACAGGGCCCAGTAGAGCCCGACAGAGCCCGACAGAGCCCGACAGAGCCCGACAGAGCCCGACAGAGCCCAGTAGAGCCCGACAGAGCCCGACAGAGCCCGACAGGGCCCGACAGGGCCCGACAGGGCCCGACAGAGCCCGACAGAGCCCGACAGGGCCCGACAGGGCCCAGTAGAGCCCGACAGAGCCCGACAGAGCCCGACAGGGCCCGACAGGGCCCAGTAGAGCCCGACAGAGCCCGACAGAGCCCGACAGGGCCCGACAGGGCCCGACAGGGCCCGACAGGGCCCGACAGAGCCCGACAGGGCCCGACAGAGCCCGACAGAGCCCGACAGGGCCCGACAGGGCCCAGTAGAGCCCGACAGGGCCCAGTAGAGCCCGACAGGGCCCGACAGAGCCCGACAGGGCCCAGTAGAGCCCGACAGAGCCCGACAGAGCCCGACAGGGCCCAGTAGAGCCCGACAGAGCCCGACAGAGACCGACAGAGCCCGACAGGGCCCGACAGGGCCCGACAGGGCCCAGTAGAGCCCGACAGAGCCCGACAGGGCCCGACAGGGCCCGACAGGGCCCGACAGAGCCCGACAGGGCCCGACAGAGCCCGACAGTGCCCGACAGGGCCCGACAGGGCCCAGTAGAGCCCGACAGAGCCCGACAGGGCCCGACAGAGCCCGACAGAGCCCGACAGAGCCCGACAGAGCCCAGTAGAGCCCGACAGAGCCCGACAGAGCCCGACAGAGCCCGACAGGGCCCAGTAGAGCCCGACAGGGCCCAGTAGAGCCCGACAGAGCCCGACAGAGCCCGACAGAGCCCGACAGGGCCCGACAGGGCCCGACAGAGCCCAACAGGGCCCGACAGGGCCCAGTAGAGCCCGACAGAGCCCGACAGAACCCGACAGAGCCCGACAGAGCCCGACAGAGCCCCACAGAGCCCCACAGAGCCCGACAGGGCCCAGTAGAGCCCGACAGAGCCCGACAGAGCCCTACAGAGCCCAGTAGAGCCCGACAGAGCCCGACAGAGCCCGACAGAGCCCGACAGAACCCGACAGAGCCCAGTAGAGCCCGACAGAGCCCGACAGAGCCCGACAGAGCCCGACAGAGCCCAGTAGAGCCCGACAGAGCCCGACAGAGCCCGACAGAGCCCGACAGAGCCCAGTAGAGCCCAGTAGAGCCCGACAGAGCCCGACAGAGCCCGACAGAGCCCGACAGGGCCCGACAGGGCCCGACAGAGCCCAGTAGAGCCCGACAGAGCCCAGTAGAGCCCGACAGAGCCCGACAGAGCCCGACAGAGCCCGACAGGGCCCGACAGGACCCGATAGGGCCCGACAGGGCCCAGTAGAGCCCGACAGAGGCCAACAGAGCCCGACAGAGCCCGACAGAGCCCAGTAGAGCCCGACAGGGCCCGACAGGGCCCGACAGGGCCCGACAGGGCCCAGTAGAGCCCGACAGAGCCCGACAGAGCCCAGTAGAGCCCGACAGAGCCCGACAGGGCCCAACAGAGCCCGACAGAGCCCGACAGGGCCCGACAGGGCCCGACAGGGCCCGACAGAGCCCGACAGGGCCCGACAGGGCCCAGTAGAGCCCGACAGAGCCCGACAGAGCCCAGTAGAGCCCAGTAGAGCCCGACAGGGCCCGACAGGGCCCGACAGGGCCCAGTAGAGCCCGACAGAGCCCGACAGAGCCCAGTAGAGCCCAGTAGAGCCCGACAGAGCCCGACAGGGCCCAACAGAGCCCGACAGAGCCCGACAGGGCCCGACAGGGCCCGACAGAGCCCGACAGGGCCCGACAGGGCCCAGTAGAGCCCGACAGAGCCAGACAGAGCCCAGTAGAGCCCGACAGGGCCCGACAGGGCCCGACAGGGCCCAGTAGAGCCCGACAGAGCCCGACAGAGCCTGACAGAGCCCGACAGGGCCCGACAGGGCCCGACAGAGTCCGAGAGAGCCCGACAGGGCCCAGTAGAGACCGACAGAGCCCGACAGAGCCCGACAGAGCCCGACAGAGCCCGACAGGGCCCGACAGGGCCCAGTAGATCCCAGTAGAGCCCGACAGAGCCCGACAGAGCCCGAGAGGGCCCGACAGAGCCCGACAGAGCCCGACAGGGTCCGACAGAGCCCGACACAGCCCGACAGGGCCCGACAGGGCCCGAAAGGGCCCGACAGAGCCCGACAGGGCCCGACAGGGCCCAGTAGAGCCCGACAGAGCCCGACAGAGCCCGACAGAGCCCGACAGAGCCCGACAGAGACCAGTAGAGCCCGACAGATCCCGACAGAGCCCGACAGAGCCCGACAGGGCCCGACAGGGCCCGACAGAGCCCAGTAGAGCCCAACAGAGCCCAACAGAGCCCGACAGAGCCCGACAGAGCCCGACAGGGCCCGACAGGGCCCGACAGGGCCCGACAGGGCCCGACAGAGCCCGACAGATCCCAGTAGAGCCCAGTAGAGCCCGACAGAGCCCGACAGAGCCCAGTAGAGCCCGACAGAGCCCGACAGGGCCCGACAGGGCCCGACAGGGCCCAGTAGAGCCCGACAGAGCCCGACAGAGCCCAGTAGAGCCCAGTAGAGCCCGACAGAGCCTGACAGAGCCCGACAGGGCCCGACAGGGCCCGACAGGGCCCGACAGAGCGCGACAGGGCCCGACAGGGCCCAGTAGAGCCCGACAGAGCCCAGTAGAGCCCAGTAGAGCCCGACAGGGCCCGACAGGGCCCAGTAGAGCCCGACAGAGCCCGACAGAGCCTCACAGAGCCTGACAGGGCCCAACAGGGCCCGACAGAGCCCGACAGAGCCCGACAGGGCCCAGTAGAGCCCGACAGAGCCCGACAGAGCCCGACAGAGCCCGACAGAGCCCGACAGAGCCCAGTAGAGCCCGACAGAGCCCGACAGAGCCCGACAGGGCCCGACAGGGCCCGACAGGGCCCGACAGAGCCCGACAGAGCCCGACAGGGCCCGACAGGGCCCAGTAGAGCCCGACAGAGCCCGACAGAGCCCGACAGGGCCCGACAGGGCCCGACAGGGCCCGACAGGGCCCGACAGGGCCCGACAGAGCCCGACAGGGCCCGACAGAGCCCGACAGAGCCCGACAGGGCCCGACAGGGCCCAGTAGAGCCCGACAGGGCCCAGTAGAGCCCGACAGGGCCCGACAGAGCCCGACAGGGACCGACAGAGCCCGACAGGGCCCGACAGAGCCCGACAGAGCCCGACAGGGCCCGACAGGGCCCAGTAGAGCCCGACAGAGCCAGACAGAGTCCAGTAGAGCCCAGTAGAGCCCGACAGGGCCCGACAGGGCCCAGTAGAGCCCGACAGGGCCCAGTAGAGCCCGACAGGGCCCGACAGGGCCCGACAGGGCCCGACAGGGCCCAGTAGAGCCCGACAGGGCCCGACAGAGCCCGACAGAGCCTGACAGAGCCCGACAGGGCCCGACAGGGCCCGACAGAGCCCGACAGAGCCCGACAGGGCCCAGTAGAGCCCGACAGAGACCGACAGAGCCCGACAGAGCCCGACAGGGCCCGACAGGGTCCGACAGAGCCCGACAGAGCCCGACAGGGCCCGACAGGGCCCAGTAGAGCCCGACAGAGCCCGACAGGGCCCAGTAGAGCCCGACAGGGCCCGACAGAGCCCGACAGAGCCCGACAGGGTCCGACAGAGCCCGACAGAGCCCGACAGGGCCCGACAGGGCCCAGTAGAGCCCGACAGAGCCCGACAGAGCCCGACAGGGCCCGAAAGGGCCCGACAGAGCCCGACAGAGCCCGACAGGGCCCGACAGGGCCCGACAGGGCCCAGTAGAGCCCGACAGAGCCCGACAGAGCCCGACAGGGCCCGACAGGGCCCGACAGGGCCCGACAGAGACCGACAGAGCCCAGTAGAGCCCAACAGAGCCCGACAGAGCCCGACAGGGCCCGACAGGGCCCGACAGAGCCCGACAGGGCCCGACAGAGCCCGACAGAGCCCGACAGAGCCCAGTAGAGCCCGACAGAGCCCGACAGGGCCCGACAGGGCCCGACAGGGCCCAGTAGAGCCCGACAGAGCCCGACAGAGCCCAGTAGAGCCCAGTAGAGCCCGACAGAGCCCGACAGAGCCCGACAGGGCCCGACACGGCCCAACAGAGCGCGACAGGGCCCGACAGGGCCCGACAGGGCCCAGTAGAGCCCGACAGAGCCCGACAGAGCCCAGTAGA
Source organism: Caloenas nicobarica (assembly GCF_036013445.1). Classification (NCBI taxonomy): domain Eukaryota; kingdom Metazoa; phylum Chordata; class Aves; order Columbiformes; family Columbidae; genus Caloenas; species Caloenas nicobarica. Next base: position 88,005 of record NW_027017309.1, read on the forward strand.
GCCCAGTAGAGCCCGATAGGGCCCGACAGGGCCCGACAGGGCCCAGTAGAGCCCGACAGAGCCCGACAGAGCCTCACAGAGCCCGACAGGGCCCAACAGGGCCCGACAGAGCCCGACAGGGCCCAGTAGAGCCCGACAGAGCCCGACAGAGCCCGACAGGGCCCGACAGGGCCCGACAGGCCCCAGTAGAGCCCGACAGAGCCCGACAGAGCCCGACAGAGCCCGACAGAGCCCGACAGGGCCCGACAGGGCCCGACAGGGCCCGACAGAGCCCGACAGGGCCCAGTAGAGCCCGACAGAGCCCGACAGAGCCCGACAGGGCCCGACAGGGCCCGACAGGGCCCGACAGGGCCCAGTAGATCCCAGTAGAGCCCGACAGAGCCCGACAGAGCCCGAGAGGGCCCGACAGAGCCCGACAGAGCCCGACAGGGTCCGACAGAGCCCGACACAGCCCGACAGGGCCCGACAGGGCCCGAAAGGGCCCGACAGAGCCCGACAGGGCCCGACAGGGCCCAGTAGAGCCCGACAGAGCCCGACAGAGCCCGACAGAGCCCGACAGAGCCCGACAGAGACCAGTAGAGCCCGACAGATCCCGACAGAGCCCGACAGAGCCCGACAGGGCCCGACAGGGCCCGACAGAGCCCAGTAGAGCCCAACAGAGCCCAACAGAGCCCGACAGAGCCCGACAGAGCCCGACAGGGCCCGACAGGGCCCGACAGGGCCCGACAGGGCCCGACAGAGCCCGACAGATCCCAGTAGAGCCCAGTAGAGCCCGACAGAGCCCGACAGAGCCCAGTAGAGCCCGACAGAGCCCGACAGGGCCCGACAGGGCCCGACAGGGCCCAGTAGAGCCCGACAGAGCCCGACAGAGCCCAGTAGAGCCCAGTAGAGCCCGACAGAGCCTGACAGAGCCCGACAGGGCCCGACAGGGCCCGACAGGGCCCGACAGAGCGCGACAGGGCCCGACAGGGCCCAGTAGAGCCCGACAGAGCCCAGTAGAGCCCAGTAGAGCCCGACAGGGCCCGACAGGGCCCAGTAGAGCCCGACAGAGCCCGACAGAGCCTCACAGAGCCTGACAGGGCCCAACAGGGCCCGACAGAGCCCGACAGAGCCCGACAGGGCCCAGTAGAGCCCGACAGAGCCCGACAGAGCCCGACAGAGCGCGACAGAGCCCGACAGAGCCCAGTAGAGCCCGACAGAGCCCGACAGAGCCCGACAGGGCCCGACAGGGCCCGACAGGGCCCGACAGAGCCCGACAGAGCCCGACAGGGCCCAGTAGAGCCCGACAGAGCCCGACAGAGCCCGACAGGGCCCGACAGGGCCCAGTAGAGCCCGACAGAGCCCGACAGAGCCCGACAGGGCCCGACAGGGCCCGACAGGGCCCGACAGGGCCCGACAGAGCCCGACAGGGCCCGACAGAGCCCGACAGAGCCCGACAGGGCCCGACAGGGCCCAGTAGAGCCCGACAGGGCCCAGTAGAGCCCGACAGGGCCCGACAGAGCCCGACAGGGCCCAGTAGAGCCCGACAGAGCCCGACAGAGCCCGACAGGGCCCAGTAGAGCCCGACAGAGCCCGACAGAGACCGACAGAGCCCGACAGGGCCCGACAGGGCCCGACAGGGCCCAGTAGAGCCCGACAGAGCCCGACAGGGCCCGACAGGGCCCGACAGGGCCCGACAGAGCCCGACAGGGCCCGACAGAGCCCGACAGTGCCCGACAGGGCCCGACAGGGCCCAGTAGAGCCCGACAGAGCCCGACAGGGCCCGACAGAGCCCGACAGAGCCCGACAGAGCCCGACAGAGCCCAGTAGAGCCCGACAGAGCCCGACAGAGCCCGACAGAGCCCGACAGGGCCCAGTAGAGCCCGACAGGGCCCAGTAGAGCCCGACAGAGCCCGACAGAGCCCGACAGAGCCCGACAGGGCCCGACAGGGCCCGACAGAGCCCAACAGGGCCCGACAGGGCCCAGTAGAGCCCGACAGAGCCCGACAGAACCCGACAGAGCCCGACAGAGCCCGACAGAGCCCCACAGAGCCCCACAGAGCCCGACAGGGCCCAGTAGAGCCCGACAGAGCCCGACAGAGCCCTACAGAGCCCAGTAGAGCCCGACAGAGCCCGACAGAGCCCGACAGAGCCCGACAGAACCCGACAGAGCCCAGTAGAGCCCGACAGAGCCCGACAGAGCCCGACAGAGCCCGACAGAGCCCAGTAGAGCCCGACAGAGCCCGACAGAGCCCGACAGAGCCCGACAGAGCCCAGTAGAGCCCAGTAGAGCCCGACAGAGCCCGACAGAGCCCGACAGAGCCCGACAGGGCCCGACAGGGCCCGACAGAGCCCAGTAGAGCCCGACAGAGCCCAGTAGAGCCCGACAGAGCCCGACAGAGCCCGACAGAGCCCGACAGGGCCCGACAGGACCCGATAGGGCCCGACAGGGCCCAGTAGAGCCCGACAGAGGCCAACAGAGCCCGACAGAGCCCGACAGAGCCCAGTAGAGCCCGACAGGGCCCGACAGGGCCCGACAGGGCCCGACAGGGCCCAGTAGAGCCCGACAGAGCCCGACAGAGCCCAGTAGAGCCCGACAGAGCCCGACAGGGCCCAACAGAGCCCGACAGAGCCCGACAGGGCCCGACAGGGCCCGACAGGGCCCGACAGAGCCCGACAGGGCCCGACAGGGCCCAGTAGAGCCCGACAGAGCCCGACAGAGCCCAGTAGAGCCCAGTAGAGCCCGACAGGGCCCGACAGGGCCCGACAGGGCCCAGTAGAGCCCGACAGAGCCCGACAGAGCCCAGTAGAGCCCAGTAGAGCCCGACAGAGCCCGACAGGGCCCAACAGAGCCCGACAGAGCCCGACAGGGCCCGACAGGGCCCGACAGAGCCCGACAGGGCCCGACAGGGCCCAGTAGAGCCCGACAGAGCCAGACAGAGCCCAGTAGAGCCCGACAGGGCCCGACAGGGCCCGACAGGGCCCAGTAGAGCCCGACAGAGCCCGACAGAGCCTGACAGAGCCCGACAGGGCCCGACAGGGCCCGACAGAGTCCGAGAGAGCCCGACAGGGCCCAGTAGAGACCGACAGAGCCCGACAGAGCCCGACAGAGCCCGACAGAGCCCGACAGGGCCCGACAGGGCCCAGTAGATCCCAGTAGAGCCCGACAGAGCCCGACAGAGCCCGAGAGGGCCCGACAGAGCCCGACAGAGCCCGACAGGGTCCGACAGAGCCCGACACAGCCCGACAGGGCCCGACAGGGCCCGAAAGGGCCCGACAGAGCCCGACAGGGCCCGACAGGGCCCAGTAGAGCCCGACAGAGCCCGACAGAGCCCGACAGAGCCCGACAGAGCCCGACAGAGACCAGTAGAGCCCGACAGATCCCGACAGAGCCCGACAGAGCCCGACAGGGCCCGACAGGGCCCGACAGAGCCCAGTAGAGCCCAACAGAGCCCAACAGAGCCCGACAGAGCCCGACAGAGCCCGACAGGGCCCGACAGGGCCCGACAGGGCCCGACAGGGCCCGACAGAACCCGACAGATCCCAGTAGAGCCCAGTAGAGCCCGACAGAGCCCGACAGAGCCCAGTAGAGCCCGACAGAGCCCGACAGGGCCCGACAGGGCCCGACAGGGCCCAGTAGAGCCCGACAGAGCCCGACAGAGCCCAGTAGAGCCCAGTAGAGCCCGACAGAGCCTGACAGAGCCCGACAGGGCCCGACAGGGCCCGACAGGGCCCGACAGAGCGCGACAGGGCCCGACAGGGCCCAGTAGAGCCCGACAGAGCCCAGTAGAGCCCAGTAGAGCCCGACAGGGCCCGACAGGGCCCAGTAGAGCCCGACAGAGCCCGACAGAGCCTCACAGAGCCTGACAGGGCCCAACAGGGCCCGACAGAGCCCGACAGAGCCCGACAGGGCCCAGTAGAGCCCGACAGAGCCCGACAGAGCCCGACAGAGCCCGACAGAGCCCGACAGAGCCCAGTAGAGCCCGACAGAGCCCGACAGAGCCCGACAGGGCCCGACAGGGCCCGACAGGGCCCGACAGAGCCCGACAGAGCCCGACAGGGCCCGACAGGGCCCAGTAGAGCCCGACAGAGCCCGACAGAGCCCGACAGGGCCCGACAGGGCCCAGTAGAGCCCGACAGAGCCCGACAGAGCCCGACAGGGCCCGACAGGGCCCGACAGGGCCCGACAGGGCCCGACAGAGCCCGAAAGGGCCCGACAGAGCCCGACAGAGCCCGACAGGGCCCGACAGGGCCCAGTAGAGCCCGACAGGGCCCAGTAGAGCCCGACAGGGCCCGACAGAGCCCGACAGGGACCGACAGAGCCCGACAGGGCCCGACAGAGCCCGACAGAGCCCGACAGGGCCCGACAGGGCCCAGTAGAGCCCGACAGAGCCAGACAGAGTCCAGTAGAGCCCAGTAGAGCCCGACAGGGCCCGACAGGGCCCAGTAGAGCCCGACAGGGCCCAGTAGAGCCCGACAGGGCCCGACAGGGCCCGACAGGGCCCGACAGGGCCCAGTAGAGCCCGACAGGGCCCGACAGAGCCCGACAGAGCCTGACAGAGCCCGACAGGGCCCGACAGGGCCCGACAGAGCCCGACAGAGCCCGACAGGGCCCAGTAGAGCCCGACAGAGACCGACAGAGCCCGACAGAGCCCGACAGGGCCCGACAGGGTCCGACAGAGCCCGACAGAGCCCGACAGGGCCCGACAGAGCCCGACAGAGCCCGACAGGGTCCGACAGAGCCCGACAGAGCCCGACAGGGCCCGACAGGGCCCAGTAGAGCCCGACAGAGCCCGACAGAGCCCGACAGGGCCCGAAAGGGCCCGACAGAGCCCGACAGAGCCCGACAGGGCCCGACAGGGCCCGACAGGGCCCAGTAGAGCCCGACAGAGCCCGACAGAGCCCGACAGGGCCCGACAGGGCCCGACAGGGCCCGACAGAGACCGACAGAGCCCAGTAGAGCCCAACAGAGCCCGACAGAGCCCGACAGGGCCCGACAGGGCCCGACAGGGCCCGACAGGGCCCGACAGAGCCCGACAGGGCCCGACAGAGCCCGACAGAGCCCGACAGAGCCCAGTAGAGCCCGACAGAGCCCGACAGGGCCCGACAGGGCCCGACAGGGCCCAGTAGAGCCCGACAGAGCCCGACAGAGCCCAGTAGAGCCCAGTAGAGCCCGACAGAGCCCGACAGAGCCCGACAGGGCCCGACACGGCCCAACAGAGCGCGACAGGGCCCGACAGGGCCCGACAGGGCCCAGTAGAGCCCGACAGAGCCCGACAGAGCCCAGTAGAGCCCAGTAGAGCCCGATAGGGCCCGACAGGGCCCGACAGGGCCCAGTAGAGCCCGACAGAGCCCGACAGAGCCTCACAGAGCCCGACAGGGCCCAACAGGGCCCGACAGAGCCCGACAGGGCCCAGTAGAGCCCGACAGAGCCCGACAGAGCCCGACAGGGCCCGACAGGGCCCGACAGGCCCCAGTAGAGCCCGACAGAGCCCGACAGAGCCCGACAGAGCCCGACAGAGCCCGACAGGGCCCGACAGGGCCCGACAGGGCCCGACAGAGCCCGACAGGGCCCAGTAGAGCCCGACAGAGCCCGACAGAGCCCGACAGGGCCCGACAGGGCCCGACAGGGCCCGACAGGGCCCGACAGAGCCCAGTAGAGCCCGACAGAGCCCGACAGGGCCCAGTAGAGCCCGACAGGGCCCGACAGAGCCCGACAGAGCCTGACAGAGCCCGACAGGGCCCGACAGGGCCCGACAGAGCCCGACAGGGCCCGACAGGGCCCAGTAGAGCCCGACAGAGCCCGACAGAGCCCGACAGAGCCCGACAGGGCCCGACAGGGTCCGACAGAGCCCGACAGAGCCCGACAGGGCCCGACAGAGCCCGACAGAGCCCGACAGGGTCCGACAGAGCCCGACAGAGCCCGACAGGGCCCGACAGGGCCCAGTAGAGCCCAACAGAGCCCGACAGAGCCCGACAGGGCCCGAAAGGGCCCGACAGAGCCCGACAGAGCCCGACAGGGCCCGACAGGGCCCGACAGGGCCCAGTAGAGCCCGACAGAGCCCGACAGAGCCCGACAGAGCGCGACAGAGCCCGACAGAGCCCAGTAGAGCCCGACAGAGCCCGACAGAGCCCGACAGAGCCCGACAGGGCCCGACAGGGCCCGACAGGGCCCAGTAGAGCCCAACAGAGCCCAACAGAGCCCAACAGAGCCCAACAGAGCCCGACAGGGCCCGACAGGGCCCGACAGGGCCCGACAGAGCCCGACAGGGCCCGACAGAGCCCGACAGGGCCCGACAGAGCCCGACAGAGCCCAGTAGAGCCCGACAGAGCCCGACAGGGCCCGACAGGGCCCGACAGGGCCCAGTAGAGCCCGACAGAGCCCGACAGAGCCCAGTAGAGCCCGACAGAGCCCGACAGGGCCCGACAGGGCCCGACAGGGCCCGACAGGTCCCGACAGAGCCCAACAGAGCGCGACAGGGCCCGACAGGGCCCAGTAGAGCCCGACAGAGCCCGACAGGGCCCAGTAGAGCCCAGTAGAGCCCGATAGGGCCCGACAGGGCCCGACAGGGCCCAGTAGAGCCCGACAGAGCCCGACAGAGCCTCACAGAGCCCGACAGGGCCCAACAGGGCCCGACAGAGCCCGACAGAGCCCGACAGGGCCCAGTAGAGCCCGACAGAGCCCGACAGAGCCCGACAGGGCCCGACAGGGCCCGACAGGGCCCAGTAGAGCCCGACAGAGCCCGACAGAGCCCGTCAGAGCCCGACAGAGCCCGACAGAGCCCGACAGAGCCCGACAGGGCCGGACAGGGCCCGACAGAGCCCGACAGGGCCCGACAGAGCCCGACAGAGCCCGACAGGGCCCGACAGGGCCCAGTAGAGCCCGACAGAGCCCGACAGAGCCCGACAGGGCCCGACAGGGCCCGACAGGGCCCGACAGGGCCCAGTAGAGCCCGACAGAGCCCGACAGAGCCCGACAGAGCCCGACAGAGCCCGACAGGGCCCAGTAGAGCCCGACAGGGCCCAGTAGAGCCCGACAGAGCCCGATAGAACCCGTCAGAGCCCGACAGAGCCCGACAGAGCCCGACAGAGCCCGACAGAGCCCGACAGGGCCCAGTAGAGCCCGACAGAGCCCGACAGAGCCCGACAGAGCCCAGTAGAGCCCAGTAGAGCCCGACAGAGCCCGACAGAGCCCGACAGAGCCCGACAGAGCCCGACAGAGCCCGACAGGGCCCAGAAGAGCCCGACAGAGCCCGACAGAGCCCGACAGAGCCCAGTAGAGCCCGACAGAGCCCGACAGATCCCGACAGGGCCCGACAGAGCCCGACAGAGCCCGACAGGGCCCAGTAGAGCCCGACAGAGCCCGACAGAGCCTGACAGAGCCCGACAGGGCCCGACAGGGCCCGACAGGGCCCCACAGGGCCCGACAGAGCCCGACAGAGCCCGACAGAGCCCGACAGGGCCCGACAGGGCCCAGTAGAGCCCGACAGAGCCCGACAGAGCCCAGTAGAGCCCGACAGAGCCCGACAGGGCCCGACAGGGCCCGACAGGGCCCAGTAGAGCCCGACAGAGCCCGACAGAGCCCAGTAGAGCCCAGTAGAGCCCGACAGAGCCCGACAGGGCCCGACAGGGCCCGACAGGGCCCAGTAGAGCCCGACAGAGCCCGACAGAGCCCAGTAGAGCCCAGTAGAGCCCGACAGAGCCCGACAGGGCCCGACAGGGCCCGATAGAGCCCGACAGAGCCCGACAGAGCCCGACAGGGCCCGACAGAGCCCGACAGAGCCCAGTAGAGCCCAGTAGAGCCCGACAGAGCCCGACAGAGCCCGACAGAGCCCGACAGGGCCCGACAGGGCCCGACAGGGCCCGACAGGGCCCGACAGGGCCCAGTAGAGCCCGACAGAGCCCGACAGAGCCCAGTAGAGCCCGACAGAGCCCGACAGGGCCCAACAGAGCCCGACAGAGCCCGACAGGGCCCGACAGGGCCCGACAGGGCCCGACAGAGCCCGACAGGGCCCGACAGGGCCCAGTAGAGCCCGACAGAGCCCGACAGAGCCCAGTAGAGCCCAGTAGAGCCCGACAGGGCCCGACAGGGCCCGACAGGGCCCAGTAGAGCCCGACAGAGCCCAGTAGAGCCCAGTAGAGCCCGACAGAGCCCGACAGGGCCCAACAGAGCCCGACAGAGCCCGACAGGGCCCGACAGGGCCCGACAGAGCCCGACAGGGCCCGACAGGGCCCAGTAGAGCCCGACAGAGCCAGACAGAGCCCAGTAGAGCCCAGTAGAGCCCGACAGGGCCCGACAGGGCCCGACAGGGCCCGACAGAGCCCGACAGAGCCCGACAGGGCCCAGTAGAGCCCGACAGAGACCGACAGAGCCCGACAGAGCCCGACAGGGCCCGACAGGGCCCGACAGGGCCCGACAGAGCCCGACAGAGCCCGACAGGGCCCAGTAGAGCCCAACAGATACCGACAGAGCCCGACAGAGCCCGACAGGGCCCGACAGGGTCCGACAGAGCCCGACAGAGCCCGACAGGGCCCGACAGAGCCCGACAGAGCCCGACAGGGTCCGACAGAGCCCGACAGAGCCCGACAGGGCCCGACAGGGCCCAGTGGAGCCCGACAGAGCCCGACAGGGCCCGACAGGGCCCGACAGGGCCCAGTAGAGCCCGACAGAGCCCGACAGAGCCCGACAGAGCCCGACAGGGCCCGACAGGGCCCGACAGAGCCCGACAGAGACCGACAGAGCCCAGTAGAGCCCAACAGAGCCCGACAGAGCCCGACAGGGCCCGACAGGGCCCGACAGAGCCCGACAGGGCCCGACAGAGCCCGACAGGGCCCGACAGAGCCCGACAGAGCCCAGTAGAGCCCGACAGAGCCCGACAGGGCCCGACAGAGCCCGACAGGGCCCAGTAGAGCCCGACAGAGCCCGACAGAGCCCGACAGAGCCCAGTAGAGCCCAGTAGAGCCCGACAGAGCCCGACAGAGCCCGACAGGGCCCGACAGGGCCCAACAGAGCGCGACAGGGCCCGACAGGGCCCGACAGGGCCCAGTAGAGCCCAGTAGAGCCCGATAGGGCCCGACAGGGCCCGACAGGGCCCAGTAGAGCCCGACAGAGCCCGACAGAGCCTCACAGAGCCCGACAGGGCCCAACAGGGCCCGACAGAGCCCGACAGAGCCCGACAGGGCCCAGTAGAGCCCGACAGAGCCCGACAGAGCCCGACAGGGCCCGACAGGGCCCGACAGGGCCCAGTAGAGCCCGACAGAGCCCGACAGAGCCCGACAGAGCCCGACAGAGCCCGACAGAGCCCGACAGGGCCCGACAGGGCCCGACAGGGCCCAGTAGAGCCCGACAGAGCCCGACAGAGCCCGACAGGACCCGACAGGGCCCGACAGAGCCCGACAGGGCCCGACAGAGCCCAGTAGAGCCCGACAGAGCCCGACAGAGCCCGACAGGGCCCAGTAGAGCCCGACAGGGCCCAGTAGAGCCCGACAGAGCCCGACAGGGCCCGACAGGGCCCGACAGGGCCCAGTAGAGCCCGACAGGGCCCAGTAGAGCCCGACAGGGCCCGACAGAGCCCGACAGAGCCTGACAGAGCCCGACAGGGCCCGACAGGGCCCGACAGAGCCCGACAGGGCCCAGTAGAGCCCGACAGAGACCGACAGAGCCCGACAGAGCCCGACAGGGCCCGACAGGGTCCGACAGAGCCCGACAGAGCCCGACAGGGCCCGACAGAGCCCGACAGATCCCAGTAGAGCCCGACAGAGCCCGACAGAGCCCGACAGAGCCCAGTAGAGCCCGACAGAGCCCGACAGAGCCCGACAGGGCCCGACAGGGCCCAGTAGAGCCCGACAGAGCCCGACAGAGCCCAGTAGAGCCCAGTAGAGCCCGACAGAGCCCGACAGAGCCTGACAGAGCCCGACAGGGCCCAACAGGGCCCGACAGAGCCCGACAGAGCCCGACAGGGCCCAGTAGAGCCCGACAGAACCCGACAGAGACCGACAGAGCCCGACAGGGCCCGACAGGGCCCGACAGGGCCCAGTAGAGCCCGACAGAGCCCGACAGGGCCCGACAGGGCCCGACAGGGCCCGACAGGGCCCGACAGAGCCCGACAGTGCCCGACAGGGCCCGACAGTGCCCGACAGGGCCCGACAGGGCCCAGTAGAGCCCGACAGAGCCCGACAGGGCCCGACAGAGCCCGACAGAGCCCGACAGAGCCCAGTAGAGCCCGACAGAGCCCGACAGAGCCCGACAGAGCCCGACAGGGCCCAGTAGAGCCCGACAGGGCCCAGTAGAGCCCGACAGAGCCCGACAGAGCCCGACAGAGCCCGACAGGGCCCGACAGGGCCCGACAGAGCCCAACAGGGCCCGACAGGGCCCAGTAGAGCCCGACAGAGCCCGACAGAGCCCGACAGAACCCGACAGAGCCCGACAGAGCCCGACAGAGCCCCACAGAGCCCCACAGAGCCCGACAGGGCCCAGTAGAGCCCGACAGAGCCCGACAGAGCCCTACAGAGCCCAGTAGAGCCCGACAGAGCCCGACAGAGCCCGACAGAGCCCGACAGAACCCGACAGAGCCCAGTAGAGCCCGACAGAGCCCGACAGAGCCCGACAGAGCCCGACAGAGCCCGACAGAGCCCAGTAGAGCCCGACAGAGCCCGACACAGCCCGACAGAGCCCGACAGAGCCCAGTAGAGCCCAGTAGAGCCCGACAGAGCCCGACAGAGCCCGACAGAGCCCGACAGGGCCCGACAGGGCCCGACAGGGCCCGACAGAGCCCAGTAGAGCCCGACAGAGCCCAGTAGAGCCCGACAGAGCCCGACAGAGCCCGACAGAGCCCGACAGGGCCCGACAGGACCCGATAGGGCCCGACAGGGCCCAGTAGAGCCCGACAGAGGCCAACAGAGCCCGACAGAGCCCGACAGAGCCCAGTAGAGCCCGACAGGGCCCGACAAGGCCCGACAGGGCCCGACAGGGCCCAGTAGAGCCCGACAGAGCCCGACAGAGCCCAGTAGAGCCCGACAGAGCCCGACAGGGCCCAACAGAGCCCGACAGAGCCCGACAGGGCCCGACAGGGCCCGACAGGGCCCGACAGAGCCCGACAGAGCCCGACAGGGCCCGACAGGGCCCAGTAGAGCCCGACAGAGCCCGACAGAGCCCGACAGAGCGCGACAGAGCCCGACAGAGCCCAGTAGAGCCCGACAGAGCCCGACAGAGCCCGACAGAGCCCGACAGGGCCCGACAGGGCCCGACAGGGCCCAGTAGAGCCCAACAGAGCCCAACAGAGCCCGACAGAGCCCAGTAGAGCCCAGTAGAGCCCGACAGGGCCCGACAGGGCCCGACAGAGCCCGACAGGGCCCGACAGAGCCCGACAGAGCCCGACAGAGCCCAGTAGAGCCCGACAGAGCCCGACAGGGCCCGACAGGGCCCGACAGGGCCCAGTAGAGCCCGACAGAGCCCGACAGAGCCCAGTAGAGCCCGACAGAGCCCGACAGAGCCCGACAGGGCCCGACAGGGCCCGACAGAGCCCAACAGAGCGCGACAGGGCCCGACAGGGCCCGACAGGGCCCGACAGGGCCCAGTAGAGCCCGACAGAGCCCGACAGAGCCCAGTAGAGCCCAGTAGAGCCCGATAGGGCCCGACAGGGCCCGACAGGGCCCAGTAGAGCCCGACAGAGCCCGACAGAGCCTCACAGAGCCCGACAGGGCCCAACAGGGCCCGACAGAGCCCGACAGAGCCCGACAGGGCCCAGTAGAGCCCGACAGAGCCCGACAGAGCCCGACAGGGCCCGACAGGGCCCAACAGGGCCCAGTAGAGCCCGACAGAGCCCGACAGATCCCGACAGGGCCCGACAGAGCCCGACAGAGCCCGACAGGGCCCGACAGGGCCGGACAGGGCCCGACAGAGCCCGACAGGGCCCGACAGAGCCCGACAGAGCCCGACAGGGCCCGACAGGGCCCAGTAGAGCCCGACAGAGCCCGACAGAGCCCGACAGGGCCCGACAGGGCCCGACAGAGCCCGATAGAACCCGTTAGAGCCCGACAGAGCCCGACAGAGCCCGACAGAGCCCGACAGGGCCCAGTAGAGCCCGACAGAGCCCGACAGAGCCCGACAGAGCCCAGTAGAGCCCAGTAGAGCCCGACAGAGCCCGACAGAGCCCAACAGAGCCCGACAGAGCCCGACAGAGCCCAGTAGAGCCCGACAGAGCCCGACAGAGCCCGACAGAGCCCGACAGAGCCCGACAGAGCCCGACAGGGCCCAGTAGAGCCCGACAGAGCCCGACAGAGCCCGACAGAGCCCAGTAGAGCCCGACAGAGCCCGACAGATCCCGACAGGGCCCGACAGAGCCCGACAGAGCCCGACAGGGCCCAGTAGAGCCCGACAGAGCCCGACAGAGCCTGACAGAGCCCGACAGGGCCCGACAGGGCCCGACAGGGCCCCACAGGGCCCGACAGAGCCCGACAGAGCCCGACAGAGCCCGACAGGGCCCGACAGGGCCCAGTAGAGCCCGACAGAGCCCGACAGAGCCCAGTAGAGCCCGACAGAGCCCGACAGGGTCCGACAGGGCCCGACAGGGCCCGACAGGGCCCAGTAGAGCCCGACAGTGCCCGACAGAGCCCGACAGGGCCCGACAGGGCCCGACAGGGCCCGATAGAGCCCGACAGAGCCCGACAGAGCCCGACAGGGCCCGACAGAGCCCGACAGAGCCCAGTAGAGCCCAGTAGAGCCCGACAGAGCCCGACAGAGCCCGACAGAGCCCGACAGGGCCCGACAGGGCCCAGTGGAGCCCGACAGAGCCCGACAGGGCCCGACAGGGCCCGACAGGGCCCAGTAGAGCCCGACAGAGCCCGACAGAGCCCGACAGAGCCCGACAGGGCCCGACAGGGCCCGACAGGGTCCGACAGAGCCCGACAGAGCCCGACAGGGCCCGACAGGGCCCAGTGGAGCCCGACAGAGCCCGACAGGGCCCGACAGGGCCCGACAGGGCCCAGTAGAGCCCGACAGAGCCCGACAGAGCCCGACAGAGCCCGACAGGGCCCGACAGGGCCCGACAGAGCCCGACAGAGACCGACAGAGCCCAGTAGAGCCCAACAGAGCCCGACAGAGCCCGACAGGGCCCGACAGGGCCCGACAGGGCCCGACAGGGCCCGACAGAGCCCGACAGGGCCCGACAGAGCCCGACAGGGCCCGACAGAGCCCGACAGAGCCCAGTAGAGCCCGACAGAGCCCGACAGGGCCCGACAGGGCCCGACAGGGCCCAGTAGAGCCCGACAGAGCCCGACAGAGCCCGACAGAGCCCAGTAGAGCCCAGTAGAGCCCGACAGAGCCCGACAGAGCCCGACAGGGCCCGACAGGGCCCAACAGAGCGCGACAGGGCCCGACAGGGCCCGACAGGGCCCAGTAGAGCCCAGTAGAGCCCGATAGGGCCCGACAGGGCCCGACAGGGCCCAGTAGAGCCCGACAGAGCCCGACAGAGCCCGACAGAGCCCAGTAGAGCCCAGTAGAGCCCGACAGGGCCCGACAGGGCCCGACAGAGCCCGACAGGGCCCGACAGAGCCCGACAGAGCCCGACAGAGCCCAGTAGAGCCCGACAGAGCCCGACAGGGCCCGACAGGGCCCGACAGGGCCCAGTAGAGCCCGACAGAGCCCGACAGAGCCCAGTAGAGCCCGACAGAGCCCGACAGAGCCCGACAGGGCCCGACAGGGCCCGACAGAGCCCAACAGAGCGCGACAGGGCCCGACAGGGCCCGACAGGGCCCGACAGGGCCCAGTAGAGCCCGACAGAGCCCGACAGAGCCCAGTAGAGCCCAGTAGAGCCCGATAGGGCCCGACAGGGCCCGACAGGGCCCAGTAGAGCCCGACAGAGCCCGACAGAGCCTCACAGAGCCCGACAGGGCCCAACAGGGCCCGACAGAGCCCGACAGAGCCCGACAGGGCCCAGTAGAGCCCGACAGAGCCCGACAGAGCCCGACAGGGCCCGACAGGGCCCAACAGGGCCCAGTAGAGCCCGACAGAGCCCGACAGATCCCGACAGGGCCCGACAGAGCCCGACAGAGCCCGACAGGGCCCGACAGGGCCGGACAGGGCCCGACAGAGCCCGACAGGGCCCGACAGAGCCCGACAGAGCCCGACAGGGCCCGACAGGGCCCAGTAGAGCCCGACAGAGCCCGACAGAGCCCGACAGGGCCCGACAGGGCCCGACAGGGCCCGACAGGGCCCGACAGAGCCCGATAGAACCCGTTAGAGCCCGACAGAGCCCGACAGAGCCCGACAGAGCCCGACAGGGCCCAGTAGAGCCCGACAGAGCCCGACAGAGCCCGACAGAGCCCATTAGAGCCCAGTAGAGCCCGACAGAGCCCGACAGAGCCCAACAGAGCCCGACAGAGCCCGACAGAGCCCAGTAGAGCCCGACAGAGCCCGACAGAGCCCGACAGAGCCCGACAGAGCCCGACAGAGCCCGACAGGGCCCAGTAGAGCCCGACAGAGCCCGACAGAGCCCGACAGAGCCCAGTAGAGCCCGACAGAGCCCGACAGATCCCGACAGGGCCCGACAGAGCCCGACAGAGCCCGACAGGGCCCAGTAGAGCCCGACAGAGCCCGACAGAGCCTGACAGAGCCCGACAGGGCCCGACAGGGCCCGACAGGGCCCCACAGGGCCCGACAGAGCCCGACAGAGCCCGACAGAGCCCGACAGGGCCCGACAGGGCCCAGTAGAGCCCGACAGAGCCCGACAGAGCCCAGTAGAGCCCGACAGAGCCCGACAGGGTCCGACAGGGCCCGACAGGGCCCGACAGGGCCCAGTAGAGCCCGACAGTGCCCGACAGAGCCCGACAGGGCCCGACAGGGCCCGACAGGGCCCGATAGAGCCCGACAGAGCCCGACAGAGCCCGACAGGGCCCGACAGAGCCCGACAGAGCCCAGTAGAGCCCAGTAGAGCCCGACAGAGCCCGACAGAGCCCGACAGAGCCCGACAGGGCCCGACAGGGCCCAGTGGAGCCCGACAGAGCCCGACAGGGCCCGACAGGGCCCGACAGGGCCCAGTAGAGCCCGACAGAGCCCGACAGAGCCCGACAGAGCCCGACAGGGCCCGACAGGGCCCGACAGGGTCCGACAGAGCCCGACAGAGCCCGACAGGGCCCGACAGGGCCCAGTGGAGCCCGACAGAGCCCGACAGGGCCCGACAGGGCCCGACAGGGCCCAGTAGAGCCCGACAGAGCCCGACAGAGCCCGACAGAGCCCGACAGGGCCCGACAGGGCCCGACAGAGCCCGACAGAGACCGACAGAGCCCAGTAGAGCCCAACAGAGCCCGACAGAGCCCGACAGGGCCCGACAGGGCCCGACAGGGCCCGACAGGGCCCGACAGAGCCCGACAGGGCCCGACAGAGCCCGACAGGGCCCGACAGAGCCCGACAGAGCCCAGTAGAGCCCGACAGAGCCCGACAGGGCCCGACAGGGCCCGACAGGGCCCAGTAGAGCCCGACAGAGCCCGACAGAGCCCGACAGAGCCCAGTAGAGCCCAGTAGAGCCCGACAGAGCCCGACAGAGCCCGACAGGGCCCGACAGGGCCCAACAGAGCGCGACAGGGCCCGACAGGGCCCGACAGGGCCCAGTAGAGCCCAGTAGAGCCCGATAGGGCCCGACAGGGCCCGACAGGGCCCAGTAGAGCCCGACAGAGCCCGACAGAGCCTCACAGAGCCCGACAGGGCCCAACAGGGCCCGACAGAGCCCGACAGAGCCCGACAGGGCCCAGTAGAGCCCGACAGAGCCCGACAGAGCCCGACAGGGCCCGACAGGGCCCGACAGGGCCCAGTAGAGCCCGACAGAGCCCGACAGAGCCCGACAGAGCCCGACAGAGCCCGACAGGGCCCGACAGGGCCCAGTAGAGCCCGACAGAGCCCGACAGAGCCCGACAGGACCCGACAGGGCCCGACAGAGCCCGACAGGGCCCGACAGAGCCCAGTAGAGCCCGACAGAGCCCGACAGAGCCCGACAGGGCCCGACAGGGCCCGACAGGGCCCAGTAGAGCCCGACAGAGCCCGACAGAGCCCGACAGAGCCCGACAGAGCCCGACAGGGCCCGACAGGGCCCAGTAGAGCCCGACAGAGCCCGACAGAGCCCGACAGGACCCGACAGGGCCCGACAGAGCCCGACAGGGCCCGACAGAGCCCAGTAGAGCCCGACAGAGCCCGACAGAGCCCGACAGGGCCCAGTAGAGCCCGACAGGGCCCAGTAGAGCCCGACAGAGCCCGACAGGGCCCGACAGGGCCCGACAGGGCCCAGTAGAGCCCGACAGGGCCCAGTAGAGCCCGACAGGGCCCGACAGAGCCCGACAGAGCCTGACAGAGCCCGACAGGGCCCGACAGGGCCCGACAGAGCCCGACAGGGCCCAGTAGAGCCCGACAGAGACCGACAGAGCCCGACAGAGCCCGACAGGGCCCGACAGGGTCCGACAGAGCCCGACAGAGCCCGACAGGGCCCGACAGAGCCCGACAGATCCCAGTAGAGCCCGACAGAGCCCGACAGAGCCCGACAGAGCCCAGTAGAGCCCGACAGAGCCCGACAGAGCCCGACAGAGCCCGACAGGGCCCGACAGGGCCCAGTAGAGCCCGACAGAGCCCGACAGAGCCCAGTAGAGCCCAGTAGAGCCCGACAGAGCCCGACAGAGCCTGACAGAGCCCGACAGGGCCCAACAGGGCCCGACAGAGCCCGACAGAGCCCGACAGGGCCCAGTAGAGCCCGACAGAACCCGACAGAGACCGACAGAGCCCGACAGGGCCCGACAGGGCCCGACAGGGCCCAGTAGAGCCCGACAGAGCCCGACAGGGCCCGACAGGGCCCGACAGGGCCCGACAGGGCCCGACAGAACCCGACAGTGCCCGACAGGGCCCGACAGTGCCCGACAGGGCCCGACAGGGCCCAGTAGAGCCCGACAGAGCCCGACAGGGCCCGACAGAGCCCGACAGAGCCCGACAGAGCCCAGTAGAGCCCGACAGAGCCCGACAGAGCCCGACAGAGCCCGACAGGGCCCAGTAGAGCCCGACAGGGCCCAGTAGAGCCCGACAGAGCCCGACAGAGCCCGACAGAGCCCGACAGGGCCCGACAGGGCCCGACAGAGCCCAACAGGGCCCGACAGGGCCCAGTAGAGCCCGACAGAGCCCGACAGAGCCCGACAGAACCCGACAGAGCCCGACAGAGCCCGACAGAGCCCCACAGAGCCCCACAGAGCCCGACAGGGCCCAGTAGAGCCCGACAGAGCCCGACAGAGCCCTACAGAGCCCAGTAGAGCCCGACAGAGCCCGACAGAGCCCGACAGAGCCCGACAGAACCCGACAGAGCCCAGTAGAGCCCGACAGAGCCCGACAGAGCCCGACAGAGCCCGACAGAGCCCGACAGAGCCCAGTAGAGCCCGACAGAGCCCGACACAGCCCGACAGAGCCCGACAGAGCCCAGTAGAGCCCAGTAGAGCCCGACAGAGCCCGACAGAGCCCGACAGAGCCCGACAGGGCCCGACAGGGCCCGACAGGGCCCGACAGAGCCCAGTAGAGCCCGACAGAGCCCAGTAGAGCCCGACAGAGCCCGACAGAGCCCGACAGAGCCCGACAGGGCCCGACAGGACCCGATAGGGCCCGACAGGGCCCAGTAGAGCCCGACAGAGGCCAACAGAGCCCGACAGAGCCCGACAGAGCCCAGTAGAGCCCGACAGGGCCCGACAAGGCCCGACAGGGCCCGACAGGGCCCAGTAGAGCCCGACAGAGCCCGACAGAGCCCAGTAGAGCCCGACAGAGCCCGACAGGGCCCAACAGAGCCCGACAGAGCCCGACAGGGCCCGACAGGGCCCGACAGGGCCCGACAGAGCCCGACAGAGCCCGACAGGGCCCGACAGGGCCCAGTAGAGCCCGACAGAGCCCGACAGAGCCCGACAGAGCGCGACAGAGCCCGACAGAGCCCAGTAGAGCCCGACAGAGCCCGACAGAGCCCGACAGAGCCCGACAGGGCCCGACAGGGCCCGACAGGGCCCAGTAGAGCCCAACAGAGCCCAACAGAGCCCGACAGAGCCCAGTAGAGCCCAGTAGAGCCCGACAGGGCCCGACAGGGCCCGACAGAGCCCGACAGGGCCCGACAGAGCCCGACAGAGCCCGACAGAGCCCAGTAGAGCCCGACAGAGCCCGACAGGGCCCGACAGGGCCCGACAGGGCCCAGTAGAGCCCGACAGAGCCCGACAGAGCCCAGTAGAGCCCGACAGAGCCCGACAGAGCCCGACAGGGCCCGACAGGGCCCGACAGAGCCCAACAGAGCGCGACAGGGCCCGACAGGGCCCGACAGGGCCCGACAGGGCCCAGTAGAGCCCGACAGAGCCCGACAGAGCCCAGTAGAGCCCAGTAGAGCCCGATAGGGCCCGACAGGGCCCGACAGGGCCCAGTAGAGCCCGACAGAGCCCGACAGAGCCTCACAGAGCCCGACAGGGCCCAACAGGGCCCGACAGAGCCCGACAGAGCCCGACAGGGCCCAGTAGAGCCCGACAGAGCCCGACAGAGCCCGACAGGGCCCGACAGGGCCCGACAGGGCCCAGTAGAGCCCGACAGAGCCCGACAGATCCCGACAGGGCCCGACAGAGCCCGACAGAGCCCGACAGGGCCCGACAGGGCCGGACAGGGCCCGACAGAGCCCGACAGGGCCCGACAGAGCCCGACAGAGCCCGACAGGGCCCGACAGGGCCCAGTAGAGCCCGACAGAGCCCGACAGAGCCCGACAGGGCCCGACAGGGCCCGACAGGGCCCGACAGGGCCCGACAGAGCCCGATAGAACCCGTTAGAGCCCGACAGAGCCCGACAGAGCCCGACAGAGCCCGACAGGGCCCAGTAGAGCCCGACAGAGCCCGACAGAGCCCGACAGAGCCCAGTAGAGCCCAGTAGAGCCCGACAGAGCCCGACAGAGCCCAACAGAGCCCGACAGAGCCCGACAGAGCCCAGTAGAGCCCGACAGAGCCCGACAGAGCCCGACAGGGCCCGACAGAGCCCGACAGAGCCCGACAGGGCCCAGTAGAGCCCGACAGAGCCCGACAGAGCCCGACAGAGCCCAGTAGAGCCCGACAGAGCCCGACAGATCCCGACAGGGCCCGACAGAGCCCGACAGAGCCCGACAGGGCCCAGTAGAGCCCGACAGAGCCCGACAGAGCCTGACAGAGCCCGACAGGGCCCGACAGGGCCCGACAGGGCCCCACAGGGCCCGACAGAGCCCGACAGAGCCCGACAGAGCCCGACAGGGCCCGACAGGGCCCAGTAGAGCCCGACAGAGCCCGACAGAGCCCAGTAGAGCCCGACAGAGCCCGACAGGGTCCGACAGGGCCCGACAGGGCCCGACAGGGCCCAGTAGAGCCCGACAGTGCCCGACAGAGCCCGACAGGGCCCGACAGGGCCCGACAGGGCCCGATAGAGCCCGACAGAGCCCGACAGAGCCCGACAGAGCCCGACAGGGCCCGACAGGGCCCGACAGGGCCCGACAGGGCCCAGTAGAGCCCGACAGAGCCCGACAGAGCCCGACAGAGCCCAGTAGAGCCCAGTAGAGCCCGACAGAGCCCGACAGAGCCCGACAGAGCCCGACAGGGCCCGACAGGGCCCGACAGGGCCCGACAGAGCCCAGTAGAGCCCGACAGAGCCCAGTAGAGCCCGACAGAGCCCGACAGAGCCCGACAGAGCCCGACAGAGCCCGACAGGGCCCGACAGGGCCCGATAGGGCCCGACAGGGCCCAGTAGAGCCCGACAGAGGCCAACAGAGCCCGACAGAGCCCGACAGAGCCCAGTAGAGCCCGACAGGGCCCGACAGGGCCCAGTAGAGCCCGACAGAGCCCGAGAGAGCCCAGTAGAGCCCGACAGAGCCCGACAGGGCCCAACAGAGCCCGACAGAGCCCGACAGGGCCCGACAGGGCCCGACAGGGCCCGACAGAGCCCGACAGAGCCCGACAGGGCCCGACAGGGCCCAGTAGAGCCCGACAGAGCCCGACAGAGCCCAGTAGAGCCCAGTAGAGCCCGACAGGGCCCGACAGGGCCCGACAGGGCCCAGTAGAGCCCGACAGAGCCCGACAGAGCCCAGTAGAGCCCAGTAGAGCCCGACAGAGCCCGACAGGGCCCAACAGAGCCCGACAGAGCCCGACAGGGCCCGACAGGGCCCGACAGAGCCCGACAGGGCCCGACAGGGCCCAGTAGAGCCCGACAGAGCCAGACAGAGCCCAGTAGAGCCCAGTAGAGCCCGACAGGGCCCGACAGGGCCCGACAGGGCCCAGTAGAGCCCGACAGAGCCCGACAGAGCCTGACAGAGCCCGACAGGGCCCGACAGGGCCCGACAGAGTCCGACAGAGCCCGACAGGGCCCAGTAGAGACCGACAGAGCCCGACAGAGCCCGACAGAGCCCGACAGGGCCCGACAGGGCCCAGTAGATCCCAGTAGAGCCCGACAGAGCCCGACAGAGCCCGACAGGGCCCGACAGAGCCCGACAGAGCCCGACAGGGTCCGAAAGAGCCCGACACAGCCCGACAGGGCCCGACAGGGCCCAGTAGAGCCCAACAGAGCCCGACAGAGCCCGACAGGGCCCGAAAGGGCCCGAAAGGGCCCGACAGAGCCCGACAGGGCCCGACAGGGCCCAGTAGAGCCCGACAGAGCCCGACAGAGCCCGACAGAGCCCGACAGAGACCAGTAGAGCCCGACAGATCCCGACAGAGCCCGACAGAGCCCGACAGGGCCCGACAGAGCCCGACAGGGCCCGACAGGGCCCAGTAGAGCCCAACAGAGCCCAACAGAGCCCGACAGAGCCCGACAGAGCCCGACAGGGCCCGACAGGGCCCGACAGGGCCCGACAGGGCCCGACAGAGCCCGACAGATCCCAGTAGAGCCCAGTAGAGCCCGACAGAGCCCGACAGAGCCCAGTAGAGCCCGACAGAGCCCGACAGGGCCCGACAGGGCCCAGTAGAGCCCGACAGAGCCCGACAGAGCCCAGTAGAGCCCAGTAGAGCCCGACAGAGCCCGACAGAGCCCGACAGGGCCCGACAGGGCCCGACAGGGCCCGACAGAGCCCGACAGGGCCCGACAGAGCGCGACAGGGCCCGACAGGGCCCAGTAGAGCCCGACAGAGCCCAGTAGAGCCCAGTAGAGCCCGACAGGGCCCGACAGAGCCTCACAGAGCCCGACAGGGCCCAACAGGGCCCGACAGAGCCCGACAGAGCCCTACAGGGCCCAGTAGAGCCCGACAGAGCCCGACAGAGCCCGACAGAGCCCGACAGAGCCCGACAGAGCCCGACAGGGCCCGACAGGGCCCGACAGGGCCCGACAGAGCCCGACAGGGCCCGACAGGGCCCAGTAGAGCCCGACAGAGCCCGACAGAGCCCGACAGGGCCCGACAGGGCCCGACAGGGCCCGACAGGGCCCAGTAGAGCCCGACAGAGCCCGACAGAGCCCGACAGAGCCCGACAGGGCCCGACAGGGCCCGACAGGGCCCAGTAGAGCCCGACAGAGCCCGACAGAGCCCGACAGAGCCCAGTAGAGCCCAGTAGAGCCCGACAGAGCCCGACAGAGCCCGACAGAGCCCGACAGAGCCCGACAGAGCCCAGTAGCGCCCGACAGAGCCCGACAGAGCCCGACAGAGCCCGACAGGGCCCAGTAGAGCCCGACAGAGCCCGACAGAGCCCGACAGAGCCCAGTAGAGCCCGACAGAGCCCGACAGATCCCGACAGGGCCCGACAGAGCCCGACAGAGCCCGACAGGGCCCAGTAGAGCCCGACAGAGCCCGACAGAGCCTGACAGAGCCCGACAGGGCCCGACAGGGCCTGACAGGGCCCGACAGAGCCCGACAGAGCCCGACAGGGCCCGACAGGGCCCGACAGGGCCCAGTAGAGCCCGACAGAGCCCGACAGAGCCCGACAGAGCCCAGTAGAGCCCGACAGAGCCCGACAGGGCCCGACAGGGCCCGACAGGGCCCAGTAGAGCCCGACAGAGCCCGACAGAGCCCAGTTGAGCCCAGTAGAGCCCGACAGAGCCCGACAGGGCCCGACAGGGCCCGACAGAGCCCGACAGGGCCCGACAGGGCCCGACAGGGCCCGACAGAGCCCAGTAGAGCCCGACAGAGCCCGACAGTGCCCGACAGAGCCCGACAGGGCCCGACAGGGCCCGACAGAGCCCGACAGATCCCAGTAGAGCCCGACAGAGCCCGACAGAGCCCGACAGAGCCCAGTAGAGACCGACAGAGCCCGACAGAGCCCGACAGGGCCCGACAGGGCCCAGTAGAGCCCGACAGAGCCCGACAGAGCCCAGTAGAGCCCAGTAGAGCCCGACAGAGCCCGACAGAGCCTGACAGAGCCCGACAGGGCCCAACAGGGCCCGACAGAGCCCGACAGAGCCCGACAGGGCCCAGTAGAGCCCGACAGAGCCCGACAGAGACCGACAGAGCCCGACAGGGCCCGACAGGGCCCGACAGGGCCCAGTAGAGCCCGACAAAGCCCGACAGGGCCCGACAGGGCCCGACAGAGCCCGACAGGGCCCGACAGAGCCCGACAGTGCCCGACAGGGCCCGACAGGGCCCGACAGAGCCCGACAGAGCCCGACAGGGCCCAGTAGAGCCCGACAGAGACCGACAGAGCCCAGTAGAGCCCAGTAGAGCCCGATAGGGCCCGACAGGGCCCGACAGGGCCCAGTAGAGCCCGACAGAGCCCGACAGAGCCCAGTAGAGCCCAGTAGAGCCCGATAGGGCCCGACAGGGCCCGACAGGGCCCAGTAGAGCCCGACAGAGCCCGACAGAGCCTCACAGAGCCCGACAGGGCCCAACAGGGCCCGACAGAGCCCGACAGAGCCCGACAGGGCCCAGTAGAGCCCGACAGAGCCCGACAGAGCCCGACAGGGCCCGACAGGGCCCGACAGGGCCCAGTAGAGCCCGACAGAGCCCGACAGATCCCGACAGGGCCCGACAGAGCCCGACAGAGCCCGACAGGGCCCGACAGGGCCGGACAGGGCCCGACAGAGCCCGACAGGGCCCGACAGAGCCCGACAGAGCCCGACAGGGCCCGACAGGGCCCCGTAGAGCCCGACAGAGCCCGACAGAGCCCGACAGGGCCCGACAGGGCCCGACAGGGCCCGACAGGGCCCGACAGAGCCCGATAGAACCCGTTAGAGCCCGACAGAGCCCGACAGAGCCCGACAGAGCCCGACAGGGCCCAGTAGAGCCCGACAGAGCCCGACAGAGCCCAGTAGAGCCCAGTAGAGCCCGACAGAGCCCGACAGAGCCCAACAGAGCCCGACAGAGCCCGACAGAGCCCAGTAGAGCCCGACAGAGCCCGACAGAGCCCGACAGAGACCGACAGAGCCCGACAGAGCCCGACAGGGCCCAGTAGAGCCCGACAGAGCCCGACAGAGCCCGACAGAGCCCAGTAGAGCCCGACAGAGCCCGACAGATCCCGACAGGGCCCGACAGAGCCCGACAGAGCCCGACAGGGCCCAGTAGAGCCCGACAGAGCCCGACAGAGCCTGACAGAGCCCGACAGGGCCCGACAGGGCCCGACAGGGCCCCACAGGGCCCGACAGAGCCCGACAGAGCCCGACAGAGCCCGACAGGGCCCGACAGGGCCCAGTAGAGCCCGACAGAGCCCGACAGAGCCCAGTAGAGCCCGACAGAGCCCGACAGGGCCCGACAGGGCCCGACAGGGCCCGACAGGGCCCAGTAGAGCCCGACAGTGCCCGACAGAGCCCGACAGGGCCCGATAAAGCCCGACAGAGCCCGACAGAGCCCGACAGGGCCCGACAGAGCCCGACAGAGCCCAGTAGAGCCCAGTAGAGCCCGACAGAGCCCGACAGAGCCCGACAGAGCCCGACAGGGCCCGACAGGGCCCGACAGGGCCCGACAGAGCCCAGTAGAGCCCGACAGAGCCCAGTAGAGCCCGACAGAGCCCGACAGAGCCCGACAGAGCCCGACAGAGCCCGACAGGGCCCGACAGGGCCCGATAGGGCCCGACAGGGCCCAGTAGAGCCCGACAGAGGCCAACAGAGCCCGACAGAGCCCGACAGAGCCCAGTAGAGCCCGACAGGGCCCGACAGGGCCCAGTAGAGCCCGACAGAGCCCGAGAGAGCCCAGTAGAGCCCGACAGAGCCCGACAGGGCCCAACAGAGCCCGACAGAGCCCGACAGGGCCCGACAGGGCCCGACAGGGCCCGACAGAGCCCGACAGAGCCCGACAGGGCCCGACAGGGCCCAGTAGAGCCCGACAGAGCCCGACAGAGCCCGACAGAGCCTCACAGAGCCCGACAGGGCCCAACAGGGCCCGACAGAGCCCGACAGAGCCCGACAGGGCCCAGTAGAGCCCGACAGAGCCCGACAGAGCCCGACAGAGCCCGACAGAGCCCGACAGAGCCCGACAGAGCCCGACAGGGCCCGACAGGGCCCGACAGGGCCCGACAGAGCCCGACAGAGCCCGACAGGGCCCGACAGGGCCCAGTAGAGCCCGACAGAGCCCGACAGAGCCCGACAGGGCCCGACAGGGCCCGACAGGGCCCGACAGGGCCCAGTAGAGCCCGACAGAGCCCGACAGAGCCCGACAGAGCCCGACAGGGCCCGACAGGGCCCGACAGGGCCCAGTAGAGCCCGACAGAGCCCGACAGAGCCCGACAGAGCCCAGTAGAGCCCAGTAGAGCCCGACAGAGCCCGACAGAGCCCGACAGAGCCCGACAGAGCCCGACAGAGCCCAGTAGCGCCCGACAGAGCCCGACAGAGCCCGACAGAGCCCGACAGGGCCCAGTAGAGCCCGACAGAGCCCGACAGAGCCCGACAGAGCCCAGTAGAGCCCGACAGAGCCCGACAGATCCCGACAGGGCCCGACAGAGCCCGACAGAGCCCGACAGGGCCCAGTAGAGCCCGACAGAGCCCGACAGAGCCTGACAGAGCCCGACAGGGCCCGACAGGGCCTGACAGGGCCCGACAGAGCCCGACAGAGCCCGACAGGGCCCGACAGGGCCCGACAGGGCCCAGTAGAGCCCGACAGAGCCCGACAGAGCCCGACAGAGCCCAGTAGAGCCCGACAGAGCCCGACAGGGCCCGACAGGGCCCGACAGGGCCCAGTAGAGCCCGACAGAGCCCGACAGAGCCCAGTTGAGCCCAGTAGAGCCCGACAGAGCCCGACAGGGCCCGACAGGGCCCGACAGAGCCCGACAGGGCCCGACAGGGCCCGACAGGGCCCGACAGAGCCCAGTAGAGCCCGACAGAGCCCGACAGTGCCCGACAGAGCCCGACAGGGCCCGACAGGGCCCGACAGAGCCCGACAGATCCCAGTAGAGCCCGACAGAGCCCGACAGAGCCCGACAGAGCCCAGTAGAGACCGACAGAGCCCGACAGAGCCCGACAGGGCCCGACAGGGCCCAGTAGAGCCCGACAGAGCCCGACAGAGCCCAGTAGAGCCCAGTAGAGCCCGACAGAGCCCGACAGAGCCTGACAGAGCCCGACAGGGCCCAACAGGGCCCGACAGAGCCCGACAGAGCCCGACAGGGCCCAGTAGAGCCCGACAGAGCCCGACAGAGACCGACAGAGCCCGACAGGGCCCGACAGGGCCCGACAGGGCCCAGTAGAGCCCGACAAAGCCCGACAGGGCCCGACAGGGCCCGACAGAGCCCGACAGGGCCCGACAGAGCCCGACAGTGCCCGACAGGGCCCGACAGGGCCCGACAGAGCCCGACAGAGCCCGACAGGGCCCAGTAGAGCCCGACAGAGACCGACAGAGCCCAGTAGAGCCCAGTAGAGCCCGATAGGGCCCGACAGGGCCCGACAGGGCCCAGTAGAGCCCGACAGAGCCCGACAGAGCCCAGTAGAGCCCAGTAGAGCCCGATAGGGCCCGACAGGGCCCGACAGGGCCCAGTAGAGCCCGACAGAGCCCGACAGAGCCTCACAGAGCCCGACAGGGCCCAACAGGGCCCGACAGAGCCCGACAGAGCCCGACAGGGCCCAGTAGAGCCCGACAGAGCCCGACAGAGCCCGACAGGGCCCGACAGGGCCCGACAGGGCCCAGTAGAGCCCGACAGAGCCCGACAGATCCCGACAGGGCCCGACAGAGCCCGACAGAGCCCGACAGGGCCCGACAGGGCCGGACAGGGCCCGACAGAGCCCGACAGGGCCCGACAGAGCCCGACAGAGCCCGACAGGGCCCGACAGGGCCCCGTAGAGCCCGACAGAGCCCGACAGAGCCCGACAGGGCCCGACAGGGCCCGACAGGGCCCGACAGGGCCCGACAGAGCCCGATAGAACCCGTTAGAGCCCGACAGAGCCCGACAGAGCCCGACAGAGCCCGACAGGGCCCAGTAGAGCCCGACAGAGCCCGACAGAGCCCAGTAGAGCCCAGTAGAGCCCGACAGAGCCCGACAGAGCCCAACAGAGCCCGACAGAGCCCGACAGAGCCCAGTAGAGCCCGACAGAGCCCGACAGAGCCCGACAGAGACCGACAGAGCCCGACAGAGCCCGACAGGGCCCAGTAGAGCCCGACAGAGCCCGACAGAGCCCGACAGAGCCCAGTAGAGCCCGACAGAGCCCGACAGATCCCGACAGGGCCCGACAGAGCCCGACAGAGCCCGACAGGGCCCAGTAGAGCCCGACAGAGCCCGACAGAGCCTGACAGAGCCCGACAGGGCCCGACAGGGCCCGACAGGGCCCCACAGGGCCCGACAGAGCCCGACAGAGCCCGACAGAGCCCGACAGGGCCCGACAGGGCCCAGTAGAGCCCGACAGAGCCCGACAGAGCCCAGTAGAGCCCGACAGAGCCCGACAGGGCCCGACAGAGCCCGACAGGGCCCGATAGAGCCCGACAGAGCCCGACAGAGCCCGACAGGGCCCGACAGAGCCCGACAGAGCCCAGTAGAGCCCAGTAGAGCCCGACAGAGCCCGACAGAGCCCGACAGAGCCCGACAGGGCCCGACAGGGCCCGACAGGGCCCGACAGAGCCCAGTAGAGCCCGACAGAGCCCAGTAGAGCCCGACAGAGCCCGACAGAGCCCGACAGAGCCCGACAGAGCCCGACAGGGCCCGACAGGGCCCGATAGGGCCCGACAGGGCCCAGTAGAGCCCGACAGAGGCCAACAGAGCCCGACAGAGCCCGACAGAGCCCAGTAGAGCCCGACAGGGCCCGACAGGGCCCAGTAGAGCCCGACAGAGCCCGAGAGAGCCCAGTAGAGCCCGACAGAGCCCGACAGGGCCCAACAGAGCCCGACAGAGCCCGACAGGGCCCGACAGGGCCCGACAGGGCCCGACAGAGCCCGACAAAGCCCGACAGGGCCCGACAGGGCCCAGTAGAGCCCGACAGAGCCCGACAGAGCCCAGTAGAGCCCAGTAGAGCCCGACAGGGCCCGACAGGGCCCGACAGGGCCCAGTAGAGCCCGACAGAGCCCGACAGAGCCCAGTAGAGCCCAGTAGAGCCCGACAGAGCCCGACAGGGCCCAACAGAGCCCGACAGAGCCCGACAGGGCCCGACAGGGCCCGACAGAGCCCGACAGGGCCCGACAGGGCCCAGTAGAGCCCGACAGAGCCAGACAGAGCCCAGTAGAGCCCAGTAGAGCCCGACAGGGCCCGACAGGGCCCGACAGGGCCCAGTAGAGCCCGACAGAGCCCGACAGAGCCTGACAGAGCCCGACAGGGCCCGACAGGGCCCGACAGAGTCCGACAGAGCCCGACAGGGCCCAGTAGAGACCGACAGAGCCCGACAGAGCCCGACAGAGCCCGACAGAGCCCGACAGGGCCCGACAGGGCCCAGTAGATCCCAGTAGAGCCCGACAGAGCCCGACAGAGCCCGACAGGGCCCGACAGAGCCCGACAGAGCCCGACAGGGTCCGAAAGAGCCCGACACAGCCCGACAGGGCCCGACAGGGCCCAGTAGAGCCCAACAGAGCCCGACAGAGCCCGACAGGGCCCGAAAGGGCCCGAAAGGGCCCGACAGAGCCCGACAGGGCCCGACAGGGCCCAGTAGAGCCCGACAGAGCCCGACAGAGCCCGACAGAGCCCGACAGAGCCCGAAAGAGCCCGACAGAGACCAGTAGAGCCCGACAGATCCCGACAGAGCCCGACAGAGCCCGACAGGGCCCGACAGAGCCCGACAGGGCCCGACAGGGCCCAGTAGAGCCCAACAGAGCCCAACAGAGCCCGACAGAGCCCGACAGAGCCCGACAGGGCCCGACAGGGCCCGACAGGGCCCGACAGGGCCCGACAGGGCCCGACAGAGCCCGACAGATCCCAGTAGAGCCCAGTAGAGCCCGACAGAGCCCGACAGAGCCCAGTAGAGCCCGACAGAGCCCGACAGGGCCCGACAGGGCCCAGTAGAGCCCGACAGAGCCCGACAGAGCCCAGTAGAGCCCAGTAGAGCCCGACAGAGCCCGACAGAGCCCGACAGGGCCCGACAGGGCCCGACAGGGCCCGACAGAGCCCGACAGAGCCCGACAGAGCGCGACAGGGCCCGACAGGGCCCAGTAGAGACCGACAGAGCCCAGTAGAGCCCAGTAGAGCCCGACAGGGCCCGACAGGGCCCGACAGGGCCCAGTAGAGCCCGACAGAGCCCGACAGAGCCTCACAGAGCCCGACAGGGCCCAACAGGGCCCGACAGAGCCCGACAGAGCCCGACAGGGCCCAGTAGAGCCCGACAGAGCCCGACAGAGCCCGACAGAGCCCAGTAGAGCCCGACAGAGCCCGACAGAGCCCGACAGGGCCCGACAGGGCCCGACAGGGCCCGACAGAGCCCGACAGAGCCCGACAGGGCCCGACAGGGCCCAGTAGAGCCCGACAGAGCCCGACAGAGCCCGACAGGGCCCGACAGGGCCCGACAGGGCCCGACAGGGCCCAGTAGAGCCCGACAGAGCCCGACAGAGCCCGACAGAGCCCGACAGGGCCCGACAGGGCCCGACAGGGCCCAGTAGAGCCCGACAGAGCCCGACAGAGCCCGACAGAGCCCAGTAGAGCCCAGTAGAGCCCGACAGAGCCCGACAGAGCCCGACAGAGCCCGACAGAGCCCGACAGAGCCCAGTAGCGCCCGACAGAGCCCGACAGAGCCCGACAGAGCCCGACAGGGCCCAGTAGAGCCCGACAGAGCCCGACAGAGCCCGACAGAGCCCAGTAGAGCCCGACAGAGCCCGACAGATCCCGACAGGGCCCGACAGAGCCCGACAGAGCCCGACAGGGCCCAGTAGAGCCCGACAGAGCCCGACAGAGCCTGACAGAGCCCGACAGGGCCCGACAGGGCCTGACAGGGCCCGACAGAGCCCGACAGAGCCCGACAGGGCCCGACAGGGCCCGACAGGGCCCAGTAGAGCCCGACAGAGCCCGACAGAGCCCGACAGAGCCCAGTAGAGCCCGACAGAGCCCGACAGGGCCCGACAGGGCCCGACAGGGCCCAGTAGAGCCCGACAGAGCCCGACAGAGCCCAGTAGAGCCCAGTAGAGCCCGACAGAGCCCGACAGGGCCCGACAGGGCCCGACAGAGCCCGACAGGGCCCGACAGGGCCCGACAGGGCCCGACAGAGCCCAGTAGAGCCCGACAGAGCCCGACAGTGCCCGACAGAGCCCGACAGGGCCCGACAGGGCCCGACAGAGCCCGACAGATCCCAGTAGAGCCCGACAGAGCCCGACAGAGCCCGACAGAGCCCAGTAGAGCCCGACAGAGCCCGACAGAGCCCGACAGGGCCCGACAGGGCCCAGTAGAGCCCGACAGAGCCCGACAGAGCCCAGTAGAGCCCAGTAGAGCCCGACAGAGCCCGACAGAGCCTGACAGAGCCCGACAGGGCCCAACAGGGCCCGACAGAGCCCGACAGAGCCCGACAGGGCCCAGTAGAGCCCGACAGAGCCCGACAGAGACCGACAGAGCCCGACAGGGCCCGACAGGGCCCGACAGGGCCCAGTAGAGCCCGACAAAGCCCGACAGGGCCCGACAGGGCCCGACAGAGCCCGACAGGGCCCGACAGAGCCCGACAGTGCCCGACAGGGCCCGACAGGGCCCGACAGAGCCCGACAGAGCCCGACAGGGCCCAGTAGAGCCCGACAGAGACCGACAGAGCCCGACAGAGCCCGACAGGGCCCGACAGGGCCCGACAGAGCCAGACAGGGCCCAGTAGAGCCCGACAGGGCCCAGTAGAGCCCGACAGAGCCCGACAGAGCCCGACAGAGCCCGACAGGGCCCGACAGGGCCCGACAGAGCCCAACAGGGCCCGACAGGGCCCAGTAGAGCCCGACAGAGCCCGACAGAACCCGACAGAGCCAGACAGAGCCCGACAGAGCCCGACAGAGCCCCACAGAGCCCGACAGGGCCCAGTAGAGCCCGACAGAGCCCGACAGAGCCCTACAGAGCCCAGTAGAGCCCGACAGAGCCCGACAGAGCCCGACAGAGCCCGACAGAGCCCAGTAGAGCCCGACAGAGCCCGACAGAGCCCGACAGAGCCCGACAGAGCCCAGTAGAGCCCGACAGAGCCCGACAGAGCCCAGTAGAGCCCAGTAGAGCCCGACAGAGCCCGACAGAGCCCGACAGGGCCCAACAGGGCCCGACAGGGCCCGACAGAGCCCAGTAGAGCCCGACAGAGCCCAGTAGAGCCCGACAGAGCCCGACAGAGCCCGACAGAGCCCGACAGGGCCCGACAGGACCCGATAGGGCCCGACAGGGCCCAGTAGAGCCCGACAGAGGCCAACAGAGCCCGACAGAGCCCGACAGAGCCCAGTAGAGCCCGACAGGGCCCGACAGGGCCCGACAGGGCCCGACAGGGCCCAGTAGAGCCCGACAGAGCCCGACAGAGCCCAGTAGAGCCCAGTAGAGCCCGACAGGGCCCGACAGGGCCCGACAGGGCCCAGTAGAGCCCGACAGAGCCCGACAGAGCCCAGTAGAGCCCAGTAGAGCCCGACAGAGGCCGACAGGGGCCAACAGAGCCCGACAGAGCCCGACAGGGCCCGACAGGGCCCGACAGAGCCCGACAGGGCCCGACAGGGCCCAGTAGAGCCCGACAGAGCCAGACAGAGCCCAGTAGAGCCCAGTAGAGCCCGACAGGGCCCGACAGGGCCCGACAGGGCCCAGTAGAGCCCGACAGAGCCCGACAGAGCCTGACAGAGCCCGACAGGGCCCGACAGGGCCCTACAGAGTCCGACAGAGCCCGACAGGGCCCAGTAGAGCCCGACAGAGCCCGACAGAGCCCGACAGAGCCTGACAGGGCCCGACATGGCCCAGTAGATCCCAGTAGAGCCCGACAGAGCCCGACAGAGCCCGACAGAGCCCGACAGGGCCCGACAGAGCCCGACAGAGCCCGACAGGGTCCGACAGAGCCCGACACAGCCCGACAGGGCCCGACAGGGCCCGACAGGGCCCAGTAGAGCCCGACAGAGCCCGACAGAGCCCGACAGAGCCCGACAGAGCCCGACAGAGACCAGTAGAGCCCGACAGATCCCGACAGAGCCCGACAGAGCCCGACAGGGCCCGACAGAGCCCGACAGAGCCCAGTAGAGCCCAACAGAGCCCAACAGAGCCCGACAGAGCCCGACAGAGCCCGACAGGGCCCGACAGGGCCCGACAGGGCCCGACAGGGCCCGACAGAGCCCGACAGATCCCAGTAGAGCCCAGTAGAGCCCGACAGAGCCCGACAGAGCCCAGTAGAGCCCGACAGAGCCCGACAGGGCCCGACAGGGCCCGACAGGGCCCAGTAGAGCCCGACAGAGCCCGACAGAGCCCAGTAGAGCCCAGTAGAGCCCGACAGAGCCCGACAGAGCCCGACAGGGCCCGACAGGGCCCGACAGGGCCCGACAGAGCGCGACAGGGCCCGACAGGGCCCAGTAGAGCCCGACAGAGCCCAGTAGAGCCCAGTAGAGCCCGACAGGGCCCGACAGGGCCCGACAGGGCCCAGTAGAGCCCGACAGAGCCCGACAGAGCCTCACAGAGCCCGACAGGGCCCAACAGGGCCCGACAGAGCCCGACAGAGCCCGACAGGGCCCAGTAGAGCCCGACAGAGCCCGACAGAGCCCGACAGAGCCCGACAGAGCCCGACAGAGCCCAGTAGAGCCCGACAGAGCCCGACAGAGCCCGACAGGGCCCGACAGGGCCCGACAGAGCCCGACAGAGCCCGACAGAGCCCGACAGGGCCCGACAGGGCCCAGTAGAGCCCGACAGAGCCCGACAGAGCCCGACAGGGCCCGACAGGGCCCGACAGGGCCCAGTAGAGCCCGACAGAGCCCGACAGAGCCCGACAGAGCCCGACAGGGCCCGACAGGGCCCGACAGGGCCCGACAGAGCCCGACAGGGCACGACAGAGCCCGACAGGGCCCGACAGGGCCCAGTAGAGCCCGACAGAGCCCGACAGAGCCCGACAGGGCCCGACAGAGCCCGACAGAGCCCGACAGAGCCCGACAGGGCCCGACAGAGCCCAGTAGAGCCCAACAGAGCCCAACAGAGCCCGACAGAGCCCGACAGAGCCCGACAGGGCCCGACAGGGCCCGACAGAGCCCGAGAGATCCCAGTAGAGCCCAGTAGAGCCCGACAGAGCCCAACAGAGCCCAGTAGAGCCCGACAGAGCCCGACAGGGCCCGACAGGGCCCGACAGGGCCCAGTATAGCCCGACAGAGCCCGACAGAGCCCAGTAGAGCCCAGTAGAGCCCGACAGAGCCCGACAGAGCCCGACAGGGCCCGACAGGGCCCGACAGGGCCCGACAGGTCCCGACAGGGCCCGACAGAGCGCGACAGGGCCCGACAGGGCCCAGTAGAGCCCGACAGAGCCCAGTAGAGCCCAGTAGAGCCCGACAGGGCCCGACAGGGCCCGACAGGGCCCAGTAGAGCCCGACAGAGCCCGACAGAGCCCGACAGAGCCCGACAGAGCCCGACAGAGCCCAGTAGAGCCCGACAGAGCCCGACAGAGCCCGACAGGGCCCGACAGGGCCCGACAGGGCCCGACAGAGCCCGACAGAGCCCGACAGGGCCCGACAGGGCCCAGTAGAGCCCGACAGAGCCCGACAGAGCCCGACAGGGCCCGACAGGGCCCGACAGGGCCCAGTAGAGCCCGACAGAGCCCGACAGAGCCCGACAGAGCCCGACAGGGCCCGACAGGGCCCGACAGGGCCCGACAGAGCCCGACAGGGCACGACAGAGCCCGACAGGGCCCGACAGGGCCCAGTAGAGCCCGACAGAGCCCGACAGAGCCCGACAGGGCCCGACAGAGCCCGACAGAGCCCGACAGAGCCCGACAGGGCCCAGTAGAGCCCGACAGGGCCCAGTAGAGCCCGACAGGGCCCGACAGAGCCCGACAGAGCCCGACAGGGACCGACAGAGCCCGACAGGGCCCGACAGAGCCCGACAGAGCCCGACAGGGCCCGACAGGGCCCAGTAGAGCCCGACAGAGCCAGACAGAGTCCAGTAGAGCCCAGTAGAGCCCGACAGGGCCCGACAGGGCCCGACAGGGCCCAGTAGAGCCCGACAGGGCCCAGTAGAGCCCGAGAGAGCCCGACAGGGCCCGACAGGGCCCGACAGGGCCCAGTAGAGCCCGACAGGGCCCGACAGAGCCCGACAGAGCCTGACAGAGCCCGACAGGGCCCGACAGGGCCCGACAGAGCCCGACAGAGCCCGACAGGGCCCAGTAGAGCCCGACAGAGACCGACAGAGCCCGACAGAGCCCGACAGGGCCCGACAGGGTCCGACAGAGCCCGACAGAGCCCAACAGGGCCCGACAGAGCCCGACAGAGCCCGACAGGGTCCGACAGAGCCCGACAGAGCCCGACAGGGCCCGACAGGGCCCAGTAGAGCCCAACAGAGCCCGACAGAGCCCGACAGGGCCCGAAAGGGCCCGACAGAGCCCGACAGAGCCCGACAGGGCCCGACAGGGCCCGACAGGGCCCAGTAGAGCCCGACAGAGCCCGACAGAGCCCGACAGAGCCCGACAGGGCCCGACAGGGCCCGACAGAGCCCGACAGAGCCCAGTAGAGCCCAACAGAGCCCGACAGAGCCCGACAGGGCCCGACAGGGCCCGACAGGGCCCGACAGAGCCCGACAGGGCCCGACAGAGCCCGACAGAGCCCGACAGAGCCCAGTAGAGCCCGACAGAGCCCGACAGGGCCCGACAGGGCTCGACAGGGCCCAGTAGAGCCCGACAGAGCCCGACAGAGCCCAGTAGAGCCCAGTAGAGCCCGACAGAGCCCGACAGAGCCCGACAGGGCCCGACAGGGCCCGACAGGGCCCAACAGAGCGCGACAGGGCCCGACAGGGCCCGACAGGGCCCAGTAGAGCCCGACAGAGCCCGACAGAGCCCAGTAGAGCCCAGTAGAGCCCGATAGGGCCCGACAGGGCCCGACAGGGCCCAGTAGAGCCCGACAGAGCCCGACAGAGCCTCACAGAGCCCGACAGGGCCCAACAGGGCCCGACAGAGCCCGACAGAGCCCGACAGGGCCCAGTAGAGCCCGACAGAGCCCGACAGAGCCCGACAGGGCCCGACAGGGGCCGACAGGGCCCAGTAGAGCCCGACAGAGCCCGACAGAGCCCGACAGAGCCCGACAGGGCCCGACAGGGCCCGACAGAGCCCGACAGAGCCCGACAGGGCCCGACAGGGCCCAGTAGAGCCCGACAGAGCCCGACAGAGCCCGACAGGGCCCAGTAGAGCCCGACAGAGCCCGACAGGGCCCGACAGGGCCCGACAGGGCCCAGTAGAGCCCAACAGGGCCCAGTAGAGCCCGACAGGGCCCGACAGAGCCCGACAGAGCCTGACAGAGCCCGACAGGGCCCGACAGGGCCCGACAGAGCCCGACAGGGCCCGACAGGGCCCAGTAGAGCCCGACAGAGACCGACAGGGCCCGACAGGGCCCGACAGAGCCCGACAGATCCCAGTAGAGCCCAGTAGAGCCCGACAGAGCCCGACAGAGCCCAGTAGAGCCCGACAGAGCCCGACAGGGCCCGACAGGGCCCGACAGGGCCCAGTAGAGCCCGACAGAGCCCGACAGAGCCCAGTAGAGCCCAGTAGAGCCCGACAGAGCCCGACAGAGCCCGACAGGGCCCGACAGGGCCCGACAGGGCCCGACAGGTCCCGACAGGGCCCGACAGAGCGCGACAGGGCCCGACAGGGCCCAGTAGAGCCCGACAGAGCCCAGTAGAGCCCAGTAGAGCCCGACAGGGCCCGACAGGGCCCGACAGGGCCCAGTAGAGCCCGACAGAGCCCGACAGAGCCTCACAGAGCCCGACAGAGCCCGACAGAGCCCGACAGAGCCCGACAGAGCCCAGTAGAGCCCGACAGAGCCCGACAGAGCCCGACAGGGCCCGACAGGGCCCGACAGGGCCCGACAGAGCCCGACAGAGCCCGACAGGGCCCAGTAGAGCCCGACAGAGCCCGACAGAGCCCGACAGGGCCCGACAGGGCCCGACAGGGCCCGACAGGGCCCAGTAGAGCCCGACAGGGCCCGACAGAGCCCGACAGAGCCCGACAG
Source organism: Caloenas nicobarica (assembly GCF_036013445.1). NCBI lineage: Eukaryota > Metazoa > Chordata > Aves > Columbiformes > Columbidae > Caloenas > Caloenas nicobarica. The sequence goes on from NW_027017309.1 coordinate 123,404, forward strand.
GGCCCAGTAGAGCCCGACAGAGCCCGACAGAGCCCGACAGGGCCCGACAGAGCCCGACAGGGCCCGACAGGGCCCAGTAGAGCCCGACAGAGCCCGACAGGGCCCGACAGGGCCCGACAGGGCCCGACAGGGCCCAGTAGAGCCCGACAGAGCCCGACAGAGCCCGACAGGGCCCGACAGAGCCCGACAGAGCCCGACAGAGCCCGACAGGGCCCCGTAGAGCCCGACAGGGCCCAGTAGAGCCCGACAGGGCCCGACAGAGCCCGACAGAGCCCGACAGGGACCGACAGAGCCCGACAGAGCCCGACAGGGCCCGACAGGGCCCAGTAGAGCCCGACAGAGCCAGACAGAGTCCAGTAGAGCCCAGTAGAGCCCGACAGGGCCCGACAGGGCCCGACAGGGCCCAGTAGAGCCCGACAGGGCCCAGTAGAGCCCGAGAGAGCCCGACAGGGCCCGACAGGGCCCGACAGGGCCCAGTAGAGCCCGACAGGGCCCGACAGAGCCCGACAGAGCCTGACAGAGCCCGACAGGGCCCGACAGGGCCCGACAGAGCCCGACAGAGCCCGACAGGGCCCAGTAGAGCCCGACAGAGACCGACAGAGCCCGACAGAGCCCGACAGGGCCCGACAGGGTCCGACAGAGCCCGACAGAGCCCGACAGGGCCCGACAGAGCCCGACAGAGCCCGACAGGGTCCGACAGAGCCCGACAGAGCCCGACAGGGCCCGACAGGGCCCAGTAGAGCCCAACAGAGCCCGACAGAGCCCGACAGGGCCCGAAAGGGCCCGACAGAGCCCGACAGAGCCCGACAGGGCCCGACAGGGCCCGACAGGGCCCAGTAGAGCCCGACAGAGCCCGACAGAGCCCGACAGAGCCCGACAGGGCCCGACAGGGCCCGACAGAGCCCGACAGAGCCCAGTAGAGCCCAACAGAGCCCGACAGAGCCCGACAGGGCCCGACAGGGCCCGACAGGGCCCGACAGGGCCCGACAGAGCCCGACAGGGCCCGACAGAGCCCGACAGAGCCCGACAGAGCCCAGTAGAGCCCGACAGAGCCCGACAGGGCCCGACAGGGCCCGACAGGGCCCAGTAGAGCCCGACAGAGCCCGACAGAGCCCAGTAGAGCCCAGTAGAGCCCGACAGAGCCCGACAGAGCCCGACAGGGCCCGACAGGGCCCAACAGAGCGCGACAGGGCCCGACAGGGCCCGACAGGGCCCAGTAGAGCCCGACAGAGCCCGACAGAGCCCAGTAGAGCCCAGTAGAGCCCGATAGGGCCCGACAGGGCCCGACAGGGCCCAGTAGAGCCCGACAGAGCCCGACAGAGCCTCACAGAGCCCGACAGGGCCCAACAGGGCCCGACAGAGCCCGACAGAGCCCGACAGGGCCCAGTAGAGCCCGACAGAGCCCGACAGGGCCCGACAGGGCCCGACAGGGCCCAGTAGAGCCCGACAGAGCCCGACAGAGCCCGACAGAGCCCGACAGAGCCCGACAGGGCCCGACAGGGCCCGACAGAGCCCGACAGGGCCCGACAGGGCCCGACAGGGCCCAGTAGAGCCCGACAGAGCCCGACAGAGCCCGACAGGGCCCAGTAGAGCCCGACAGAGCCCGACAGGGCCCGACAGGGCCCGACAGGGCCCAGTAGAGCCCGACAGGGCCCAGTAGAGCCCGACAGGGCCCGACAGAGCCCGACAGAGCCTGACAGAGCCCGACAGGGCCCGACAGGGCCCGACAGAGCCCGACAGGGCCCGACAGGGCCCAGTAGAGCCCGACAGAGACCGACAGAGCCCGACAGAGCCCGACAGGGCCCGACAGGGTCCGACAGAGCCCGACAGAGCCCGACAGGGCCCGACAGAGCCCGACAGGGCCCGACAGAGCCCGACAGAGCCCGACAGGGTCCGACAGAGCCCGACAGAGCCCGACAGGGCCCGACAGGGCCCAGTAGAGCCCAACAGAGCCCGACAGAGCCCGACAGGGCCCGACAGGGCCCGACAGAGCCCGACAGAGCCCGACAGGGCCCGACAGGGCCCGACAGGGCCCAGTAGAGCCCGACAGAGCCCGACAGAGCCCGACAGAGCGCGACAGAGCCCGACAGAGCCCAGTAGAGCCCGACAGAGCCCGACAGAGCCCGACAGAGACCGACAGGGCCCGACAGGGCCCGACAGAGCCCAGTAGAGCCCGACAGAGCCCGACAGAGCCCGACAGAGACCGACAGGGCCCAGTAGAGCCCGACAGGGCCCAGTAGAGCCCGACAGAGCCCGACAGAGCCCGATAGAACCCGTCAGAGCCCGACAGAGCCCGACAGAGCCCGACAGGGCCCAGTAGAGCCCGACAGAGCCCGACAGAGCCCGACAGAGCCCAGTAGAGCCCAGTAGAGCCCGACAGAGCCCGACAGAGCCCGACAGAGCCCAACAGACCCCCGACAGAGCCCGACAGAGCCCAGTAGAGCCCGACAGAGCCCGACAGAGCCCGACAGAGCCCGACAGAGCCCGACAGAGCCCGACAGGGCCCAGTAGAGCCCGACAGAGCCCGACAGAGCCCGACAGAGCCCGACAGATCCCGACAGGGCCCGACAGAGCCCGACAGGGCCCGACAGGGCCCAGTAGAGCCCGACAGAGCCCGACAGAGCCTGACAGAGCCCGACAGGGCCCGACAGGGCCCGACAGGGCCCCACAGGGCCCGACAGAGCCCGACAGAGCCCGACAGAGCCCGACAGGGCCCGACAGGGCCCAGTAGAGCCCGACAGAGCCCGACAGAGCCCGACAGGGCCCGACAGGGCCCGACAGGGCCCAGTAGAGCCCGACAGAGCCCGACAGAGCCCGACAGAGCGCGACAGAGCCCGACAGAGCCCAGTAGAGCCCGACAGAGCCCGACAGAGCCCGACAGAGCCCGACAGGGCCCGACAGGGCCCGACAGGGCCCAGTAGAGCCCAACAGAGCCCAACAGAGCCCAACAGAGCCCAACAGAGCCCAACAGGGCCCGACAGGGCCCGACAGGGCCCGACAGAGCCCGACAGGGCCCGACAGAGCCCGACAGGGCCCGACAGAGACCGACAGAGCCCGACAGAGCCCGACAGGGCCCGACAGGGCCCGACAGGGCCCAGTAGAGCCCGACAGAGCCCGACAGAGCCCGACAGAGCCCGACAGGGCCCGACAGGGCCCGACAGGGCCCGACAGGGCCCGACAGAGCCCGACAGAGCCCGACAGAGCCCGACAGAGCCCGACAGAGCCCAGTAGAGCCCGACAGAGCCCGACAGAGCCCGACAGGGCCCGACAGGGCCCGACAGGGCCCGACAGAGCCCGACAGAGCCCGACAGGGCCCAGTAGAGCCCGACAGAGCCCGACAGAGCCCGACAGGGCCCGACAGGGCCCGACAGGGCCCGACAGGGCCCAGTAGAGCCCGACAGAGCCCGACAGAGCCCGACAGAGCCCGACAGGGCCCGACAGGGCCCGACAGGGCCCGACAGAGCCCGACAGGGCACGACAGAGCCCGACAGGGCCCGACAGGGCCCAGTAGAGCCCGACAGAGCCCGACAGAGCCCGACAGGGCCCGACAGAGCCCGACAGAGCCCGACAGAGCCCGACAGGGCCCAGTAGAGCCCGACAGGGCCCAGTAGAGCCCGACAGGGCCCGACAGAGCCCGACAGAGCCCGACAGGGACCGACAGAGCCCGACAGGGCCCGACAGAGCCCGACAGAGCCCGACAGGGCCCGACAGGGCCCAGTAGAGCCCGACAGAGCCAGACAGAGTCCAGTAGAGCCCAGTAGAGCCCGACAGGGCCCGACAGGGCCCGACAGGGCCCAGTAGAGCCCGACAGAGCCCGACAGAGCCTCACAGAGCCCGACAGGGCCCAACAGGGCCCGACAGAGCCCGACAGAGCCCGACAGGGCCCAGTAGAGCCCGACAGAGCCCGACAGAGCCCGACAGAGCCCAGTAGAGCCCGACAGAGCCCGACAGAGCCCGACAGGGCCCGACAGGGCCCGACAGGGCCCGACAGAGCCCGACAGAGCCCGACAGGGCCCGACAGGGCCCAGTAGAGCCCGACAGAGCCCGACAGAGCCCGACAGGGCCCGACAGGGCCCGACAGGGCCCGACAGGGCCCAGTAGAGCCCGACAGAGCCCGACAGAGCCCGACAGAGCCCGACAGGGCCCGACAGGGCCCGACAGGGCCCAGTAGAGCCCGACAGAGCCCGACAGAGCCCGACAGAGCCCAGTAGAGCCCAGTAGAGCCCGACAGAGCCCGACAGAGCCCGACAGAGCCCGACAGAGCCCGACAGAGCCCAGTAGCGCCCGACAGAGCCCGACAGAGCCCGACAGAGCCCGACAGGGCCCAGTAGAGCCCGACAGAGCCCGACAGAGCCCGACAGAGCCCAGTAGAGCCCGACAGAGCCCGACAGATCCCGACAGGGCCCGACAGAGCCCGACAGAGCCCGACAGGGCCCAGTAGAGCCCGACAGAGCCCGACAGAGCCTGACAGAGCCCGACAGGGCCCGACAGGGCCTGACAGGGCCCGACAGAGCCCGACAGAGCCCGACAGGGCCCGACAGGGCCCGACAGGGCCCAGTAGAGCCCGACAGAGCCCGACAGAGCCCGACAGAGCCCAGTAGAGCCCGACAGAGCCCGACAGGGCCCGACAGGGCCCGACAGGGCCCAGTAGAGCCCGACAGAGCCCGACAGAGCCCAGTAGAGCCCAGTAGAGCCCGACAGAGCCCGACAGGGCCCGACAGGGCCCGACAGAGCCCGACAGGGCCCGACAGGGCCCGACAGGGCCCGACAGGGCCCAGTAGAGCCCGACAGAGCCCGACAGTGCCCGACAGAGCCCGACAGGGCCCGACAGGGCCCGACAGAGCCCGACAGATCCCAGTAGAGCCCGACAGAGCCCGACAGAGCCCGACAGAGCCCAGTAGAGCCCGACAGAGCCCGACAGAGCCCGACAGGGCCCGACAGGGCCCAGTAGAGCCCGACAGAGCCCGACAGAGCCCAGTAGAGCCCAGTAGAGCCCGACAGAGCCCGACAGAGCCTGACAGAGCCCGACAGGGCCCAACAGGGCCCGACAGAGCCCGACAGAGCCCGACAGGGCCCAGTAGAGCCCGACAGAGCCCGACAGAGACCGACAGAGCCCGACAGGGCCCGACAGGGCCCGACAGGGCCCAGTAGAGCCCGACAAAGCCCGACAGGGCCCGACAGGGCCCGACAGAGCCCGACAGGGCCCGACAGAGCCCGACAGTGCCCGACAGGGCCCGACAGGGCCCGACAGAGCCCGACAGAGCCCGACAGGGCCCAGTAGAGCCCGACAGAGACCGACAGAGCCCGACAGAGCCCGACAGGGCCCGACAGGGCCCGACAGAGCCAGACAGGGCCCAGTAGAGCCCGACAGGGCCCAGTAGAGCCCGACAGAGCCCGACAGAGCCCGACAGAGCCCGACAGGGCCCGACAGGGCCCGACAGAGCCCAACAGGGCCCGACAGGGCCCAGTAGAGCCCGACAGAGCCCGACAGAACCCGACAGAGCCAGACAGAGCCCGACAGAGCCCGACAGAGCCCCACAGAGCCCGACAGGGCCCAGTAGAGCCCGACAGAGCCCGACAGAGCCCTACAGAGCCCAGTAGAGCCCGACAGAGCCCGACAGAGCCCGACAGAGCCCGACAGAGCCCAGTAGAGCCCGACAGAGCCCGACAGAGCCCGACAGAGCCCGACAGAGCCCAGTAGAGCCCGACAGAGCCCGACAGAGCCCAGTAGAGCCCAGTAGAGCCCGACAGAGCCCGACAGAGCCCGACAGGGCCCAACAGGGCCCGACAGGGCCCGACAGAGCCCAGTAGAGCCCGACAGAGCCCAGTAGAGCCCGACAGAGCCCGACAGAGCCCGACAGAGCCCGACAGGGCCCGACAGGACCCGATAGGGCCCGACAGGGCCCAGTAGAGCCCGACAGAGGCCAACAGAGCCCGACAGAGCCCGACAGAGCCCAGTAGAGCCCGACAGGGCCCGACAGGGCCCGACAGGGCCCGACAGGGCCCAGTAGAGCCCGACAGAGCCCGACAGAGCCCAGTAGAGCCCAGTAGAGCCCGACAGGGCCCGACAGGGCCCGACAGGGCCCAGTAGAGCCCGACAGAGCCCGACAGAGCCCAGTAGAGCCCAGTAGAGCCCGACAGAGGCCGACAGGGGCCAACAGAGCCCGACAGAGCCCGACAGGGCCCGACAGGGCCCGACAGAGCCCGACAGGGCCCGACAGGGCCCAGTAGAGCCCGACAGAGCCAGACAGAGCCCAGTAGAGCCCAGTAGAGCCCGACAGGGCCCGACAGGGCCCGACAGGGCCCAGTAGAGCCCGACAGAGCCCGACAGAGCCTGACAGAGCCCGACAGGGCCCGACAGGGCCCTACAGAGTCCGACAGAGCCCGACAGGGCCCAGTAGAGCCCGACAGAGCCCGACAGAGCCCGACAGAGCCCGACAGGGCCCGACATGGCCCAGTAGATCCCAGTAGAGCCCGACAGAGCCCGACAGAGCCCGACAGAGCCCGACAGGGCCCGACAGAGCCCGACAGAGCCCGACAGGGTCCGACAGAGCCCGACACAGCCCGACAGGGCCCGACAGGGCCCGACAGGGCCCAGTAGAGCCCGACAGAGCCCGACAGAGCCCGACAGAGCCCGACAGAGCCCGACAGAGACCAGTAGAGCCCGACAGATCCCGACAGAGCCCGACAGAGCCCGACAGGGCCCGACAGAGCCCGACAGAGCCCAGTAGAGCCCAACAGAGCCCAACAGAGCCCGACAGAGCCCGACAGAGCCCGACAGGGCCCGACAGGGCCCGACAGGGCCCGACAGGGCCCGACAGAGCCCGACAGATCCCAGTAGAGCCCAGTAGAGCCCGACAGAGCCCGACAGAGCCCAGTAGAGCCCGACAGAGCCCGACAGGGCCCGACAGGGCCCGACAGGGCCCAGTAGAGCCCGACAGAGCCCGACAGAGCCCAGTAGAGCCCAGTAGAGCCCGACAGAGCCCGACAGAGCCCGACAGGGCCCGACAGGGCCCGACAGGGCCCGACAGAGCGCGACAGGGCCCGACAGGGCCCAGTAGAGCCCGACAGAGCCCAGTAGAGCCCAGTAGAGCCCGACAGGGCCCGACAGGGCCCGACAGGGCCCAGTAGAGCCCGACAGAGCCCGACAGAGCCTCACAGAGCCCGACAGGGCCCAACAGGGCCCGACAGAGCCCGACAGAGCCCGACAGGGCCCAGTAGAGCCCGACAGAGCCCGACAGAGCCCGACAGAGCCCGACAGAGCCCGACAGAGCCCAGTAGAGCCCGACAGAGCCCGACAGAGCCCGACAGGGCCCGACAGGGCCCGACAGAGCCCGACAGAGCCCGACAGAGCCCGACAGGGCCCGACAGGGCCCAGTAGAGCCCGACAGAGCCCGACAGAGCCCGACAGGGCCCGACAGGGCCCGACAGGGCCCAGTAGAGCCCGACAGAGCCCGACAGAGCCCGACAGAGCCCGACAGGGCCCGACAGGGCCCGACAGGGCCCGACAGAGCCCGACAGGGCACGACAGAGCCCGACAGGGCCCGACAGGGCCCAGTAGAGCCCGACAGAGCCCGACAGAGCCCGACAGGGCCCGACAGAGCCCGACAGAGCCCGACAGAGCCCGACAGGGCCCGACAGAGCCCAGTAGAGCCCAACAGAGCCCAACAGAGCCCGACAGAGCCCGACAGAGCCCGACAGGGCCCGACAGGGCCCGACAGAGCCCGACAGATCCCAGTAGAGCCCAGTAGAGCCCGACAGAGCCCAACAGAGCCCAGTAGAGCCCGACAGAGCCCGACAGGGCCCGACAGGGCCCGACAGGGCCCAGTATAGCCCGACAGAGCCCGACAGAGCCCAGTAGAGCCCAGTAGAGCCCGACAGAGCCCGACAGAGCCCGACAGGGCCCGACAGGGCCCGACAGGGCCCGACAGGTCCCGACAGGGCCCGACAGAGCGCGACAGGGCCCGACAGGGCCCAGTAGAGCCCGACAGAGCCCAGTAGAGCCCAGTAGAGCCCGACAGGGCCCGACAGGGCCCGACAGGGCCCAGTAGAGCCCGACAGAGCCCGACAGAGCCTCACAGAGCCCGACAGGGCCCAACAGGGCCCGACAGAGCCCGACAGAGCCCGACAGGGCCCAGTAGAGCCCGACAGAGCCCGACAGAGCCCGACAGAGCCCGACAGAGCCCGACAGAGCCCAGTAGAGCCCGACAGAGCCCGACAGAGCCCGACAGGGCCCGACAGGGCCCGACAGGGCCCGACAGAGCCCGACAGAGCCCGACAGGGCCCGACAGGGCCCAGTAGAGCCCGACAGAGCCCGACAGAGCCCGACAGGGCCCGACAGGGCCCGACAGGGCCCAGTAGAGCCCGACAGAGCCCGACAGAGCCCGACAGAGCCCGACAGGGCCCGACAGGGCCCGACAGGGCCCGACAGAGCCCGACAGGGCACGACAGAGCCCGACAGGGCCCGACAGGGCCCAGTAGAGCCCGACAGAGCCCGACAGAGCCCGACAGGGCCCGACAGAGCCCGACAGAGCCCGACAGAGCCCGACAGGGCCCAGTAGAGCCCGACAGGGCCCAGTAGAGCCCGACAGGGCCCGACAGAGCCCGACAGAGCCCGACAGGGACCGACAGAGCCCGACAGGGCCCGACAGAGCCCGACAGAGCCCGACAGAGCCCGACAGGGCCCAGTAGAGCCCGACAGAGCCAGACAGAGTCCAGTAGAGCCCAGTAGAGCCCGACAGGGCCCGACAGGGCCCGACAGGGCCCAGTAGAGCCCGACAGGGCCCAGTAGAGCCCGAGAGAGCCCGACAGGGCCCGACAGGGCCCGACAGGGCCCAGTAGAGCCCGACAGGGCCCGACAGAGCCCGACAGAGCCTGACAGAGCCCGACAGGGCCCGACAGGGCCCGACAGAGCCCGACAGAGCCCGACAGGGCCCAGTAGAGCCCGACAGAGACCGACAGAGCCCGACAGAGCCCGACAGGGCCCGACAGGGTCCGACAGAGCCCGACAGAGCCCAACAGGGCCCGACAGAGCCCGACAGAGCCCGACAGGGTCCGACAGAGCCCGACAGAGCCCGACAGGGCCCGACAGGGCCCAGTAGAGCCCAACAGAGCCCGACAGAGCCCGACAGGGCCCGAAAGGGCCCGACAGAGCCCGACAGAGCCCGACAGGGCCCGACAGGGCCCGACAGGGCCCAGTAGAGCCCGACAGAGCCCGACAGAGCCCGACAGAGCCCGACAGGGCCCGACAGGGCCCGACAGAGCCCGACAGAGCCCAGTAGAGCCCAACAGAGCCCGACAGAGCCCGACAGGGCCCGACAGGGCCCGACAGGGCCCGACAGAGCCCGACAGGGCCCGACAGAGCCCGACAGAGCCCGACAGAGCCCAGTAGAGCCCGACAGAGCCCGACAGGGCCCGACAGGGCTCGACAGGGCCCAGTAGAGCCCGACAGAGCCCGACAGAGCCCAGTAGAGCCCAGTAGAGCCCGACAGAGCCCGACAGAGCCCGACAGGGCCCGACAGGGCCCGACAGGGCCCAACAGAGCGCGACAGGGCCCGACAGGGCCCGACAGGGCCCAGTAGAGCCCGACAGAGCCCGACAGAGCCCAGTAGAGCCCAGTAGAGCCCGATAGGGTCCGACAGGGCCCGACAGGGCCCAGTAGAGCCCGACAGAGCCCGACAGAGCCTCACAGAGCCCGACAGGGCCCAACAGGGCCCGACAGAGCCCGACAGAGCCCGACAGGGCCCAGTAGAGCCCGACAGAGCCCGACAGAGCCCGACAGGGCCCGACAGGGGCCGACAGGGCCCAGTAGAGCCCGACAGAGCCCGAGAGAGCCCGACAGAGCCCGACAGGGCCCGACAGGGCCCGACAGAGCCCGACAGAGCCCGACAGGGCCCGACAGGGCCCAGTAGAGCCCGACAGAGCCCGACAGAGCCCGACAGGGCCCAGTAGAGCCCGACAGAGCCCGACAGGGCCCGACAGGGCCCGACAGGGCCCAGTAGAGCCCAACAGGGCCCAGTAGAGCCCGACAGGGCCCGACAGAGCCCGACAGAGCCTGACAGAGCCCGACAGGGCCCGACAGGGCCCGACAGAGCCCGACAGGGCCCGACAGGGCCCAGTAGAGCCCGACAGAGACCGACAGGGCCCGACAGGGCCCGACAGAGCCCGACAGATCCCAGTAGAGCCCAGTAGAGCCCGACAGAGCCCGACAGAGCCCAGTAGAGCCCGACAGAGCCCGACAGGGCCCGACAGGGCCCGACAGGGCCCAGTAGAGCCCGACAGAGCCCGACAGAGCCCAGTAGAGCCCAGTAGAGCCCGACAGAGCCCGACAGAGCCCGACAGGGCCCGACAGGGCCCGACAGGGCCCGACAGGTCCCGACAGGGCCCGACAGAGCGCGACAGGGCCCGACAGGGCCCAGTAGAGCCCGACAGAGCCCAGTAGAGCCCAGTAGAGCCCGACAGGGCCCGACAGGGCCCGACAGGGCCCAGTAGAGCCCGACAGAGCCCGACAGAGCCTCACAGAGCCCGACAGAGCCCGACAGAGCCCGACAGAGCCCGACAGAGCCCAGTAGAGCCCGACAGAGCCCGACAGAGCCCGACAGGGCCCGACAGGGCCCGACAGGGCCCGACAGAGCCCGACAGAGCCCGACAGGGCCCAGTAGAGCCCGACAGAGCCCGACAGAGCCCGACAGGGCCCGACAGGGCCCGACAGGGCCCGACAGGGCCCAGTAGAGCCCGACAGGGCCCGACAGAGCCCGACAGAGCCCGACAGGGCCCAGTAGAGCCCGACAGAGCCCGACAGAGCCCGACAGGGCCCGACAGAGCCCGACAGGGCCCGACAGGGCCCAGTAGAGCCCGACAGAGCCCGACAGGGCCCGACAGGGCCCGACAGGGCCCGACAGGGCCCAGTAGAGCCCGACAGAGCCCGACAGAGCCCGACAGGGCCCGACAGAGCCCGACAGAGCCCGACAGAGCCCGACAGGGCCCCGTAGAGCCCGACAGGGCCCAGTAGAGCCCGACAGGGCCCGACAGAGCCCGACAGAGCCCGACAGGGACCGACAGAGCCCGACAGAGCCCGACAGGGCCCGACAGGGCCCAGTAGAGCCCGACAGAGCCAGACAGAGTCCAGTAGAGCCCAGTAGAGCCCGACAGGGCCCGACAGGGCCCGACAGTGCCCAGTAGAGCCCGACAGGGCCCAGTAGAGCCCGAGAGAGCCCGACAGGGCCCGACAGGGCCCGACAGGGCCCAGTAGAGCCCGACAGGGCCCGACAGAGCCCGACAGAGCCTGACAGAGCCCGACAGGGCCCGACAGGGCCCGACAGAGCCCGACAGAGCCCGACAGGGCCCAGTAGAGCCCGACAGAGACCGACAGAGCCCGACAGAGCCCGACAGGGCCCGACAGGGTCCGACAGAGCCCGACAGAGCCCGACAGGGCCCGACAGAGCCCGACAGAGCCCGACAGGGTCCGACAGAGCCCGACAGAGCCCGACAGGGCCCGACAGGGCCCAGTAGAGCCCAACAGAGCCCGACAGAGCCCGACAGGGCCCGAAAGGGCCCGACAGAGCCCGACAGAGCCCGACAGGGCCCGACAGGGCCCGACAGGGCCCAGTAGAGCCCGACAGAGCCCGACAGAGCCCGACAGAGCCCGACAGGGCCCGACAGGGCCCGACAGAGCCCGACAGAGCCCAGTAGAGCCCAACAGAGCCCGACAGAGCCCGACAGGGCCCGACAGGGCCCGACAGGGCCCGACAGGGCCCGACAGAGCCCGACAGGGCCCGACAGAGCCCGACAGAGCCCGACAGAGCCCAGTAGAGCCCGACAGAGCCCGACAGGGCCCGACAGGGCCCGACAGGGCCCAGTAGAGCCCGACAGAGCCCGACAGAGCCCAGTAGAGCCCAGTAGAGCCCGACAGAGCCCGACAGAGCCCGACAGGGCCCGACAGGGCCCAACAGAGCGCGACAGGGCCCGACAGGGCCCGACAGGGCCCAGTAGAGCCCGACAGAGCCCGACAGAGCCCAGTAGAGCCCAGTAGAGCCCGATAGGGCCCGACAGGGCCCGACAGGGCCCAGTAGAGCCCGACAGAGCCCGACAGAGCCTCACAGAGCCCGACAGGGCCCAACAGGGCCCGACAGAGCCCGACAGAGCCCGACAGGGCCCAGTAGAGCCCGACAGAGCCCGACAGGGCCCGACAGGGCCCGACAGGGCCCAGTAGAGCCCGACAGAGCCCGACAGAGCCCGACAGAGCCCGACAGAGCCCGACAGGGCCCGACAGGGCCCGACAGAGCCCGACAGGGCCCGACAGGGCCCGACAGGGCCCAGTAGAGCCCGACAGAGCCCGACAGAGCCCGACAGGGCCCAGTAGAGCCCGACAGAGCCCGACAGGGCCCGACAGGGCCCGACAGGGCCCAGTAGAGCCCGACAGGGCCCAGTAGAGCCCGACAGGGCCCGACAGAGCCCGACAGAGCCTGACAGAGCCCGACAGGGCCCGACAGGGCCCGACAGAGCCCGACAGGGCCCGACAGGGCCCAGTAGAGCCCGACAGAGACCGACAGAGCCCGACAGAGCCCGACAGGGCCCGACAGGGTCCGACAGAGCCCGACAGAGCCCGACAGGGCCCGACAGAGCCCGACAGGGCCCGACAGAGCCCGACAGAGCCCGACAGGGTCCGACAGAGCCCGACAGAGCCCGACAGGGCCCGACAGGGCCCAGTAGAGCCCAACAGAGCCCGACAGAGCCCGACAGGGCCCGACAGGGCCCGACAGAGCCCGACAGAGCCCGACAGGGCCCGACAGGGCCCGACAGGGCCCAGTAGAGCCCGACAGAGCCCGACAGAGCCCGACAGAGCGCGACAGAGCCCGACAGAGCCCAGTAGAGCCCGACAGAGCCCGACAGAGCCCGACAGAGACCGACAGGGCCCGACAGGGCCCGACAGAGCCCAGTAGAGCCCGACAGAGCCCGACAGAGCCCGACAGAGACCGACAGGGCCCAGTAGAGCCCGACAGGGCCCAGTAGAGCCCGACAGAGCCCGACAGAGCCCGATAGAACCCGTCAGAGCCCGACAGAGCCCGACAGAGCCCGACAGGGCCCAGTAGAGCCCGACAGAGCCCGACAGAGCCCGACAGAGCCCAGTAGAGCCCAGTAGAGCCCGACAGAGCCCGACAGAGCCCGACAGAGCCCAACAGACCCCCGACAGAGCCCGACAGAGCCCAGTAGAGCCCGACAGAGCCCGACAGAGCCCGACAGAGCCCGACAGAGCCCGACAGAGCCCGACAGGGCCCAGTAGAGCCCGACAGAGCCCGACAGAGCCCGACAGATCCCGACAGGGCCCGACAGAGCCCGACAGGGCCCGACAGGGCCCAGTAGAGCCCGACAGAGCCCGACAGAGCCTGACAGAGCCCGACAGGGCCCGACAGGGCCCGACAGGGCCCCACAGGGCCCGACAGAGCCCGACAGAGCCCGACAGAGCCCGACAGGGCCCGACAGGGCCCAGTAGAGCCCGACAGAGCCCGACAGAGCCCGACAGGGCCCGACAGGGCCCGACAGGGCCCAGTAGAGCCCGACAGAGCCCGACAGAGCCCGACAGAGCGCGACAGAGCCCGACAGAGCCCAGTAGAGCCCGACAGAGCCCGACAGAGCCCGACAGAGCCCGACAGGGCCCGACAGGGCCCGACAGGGCCCAGTAGAGCCCAACAGAGCCCAACAGAGCCCAACAGAGCCCAACAGAGCCCAACAGGGCCCGACAGGGCCCGACAGGGCCCGACAGAGCCCGACAGGGCCCGACAGAGCCCGACAGGGCCCGACAGAGACCGACAGAGCCCGACAGAGCCCGACAGGGCCCGACAGGGCCCGACAGGGCCCAGTAGAGCCCGACAGAGCCCGACAGAGCCCGACAGAGCCCGACAGGGCCCGACAGGGCCCGACAGGGCCCGACAGGGCCCGACAGAGCCCGACAGAGCCCGACAGAGCCCGACAGAGCCCGACAGAGCCCAGTAGAGCCCGACAGAGCCCGACAGAGCCCGACAGGGCCCGACAGGGCCCGACAGGGCCCGACAGAGCCCGACAGAGCCCGACAGGGCCCAGTAGAGCCCGACAGAGCCCGACAGAGCCCGACAGGGCCCGACAGGGCCCGACAGGGCCCGACAGGGCCCAGTAGAGCCCGACAGAGCCCGACAGAGCCCGACAGAGCCCGACAGGGCCCGACAGGGCCCGACAGGGCCCGACAGAGCCCGACAGGGCACGACAGAGCCCGACAGGGCCCGACAGGGCCCAGTAGAGCCCGACAGAGCCCGACAGAGCCCGACAGGGCCCGACAGAGCCCGACAGAGCCCGACAGAGCCCGACAGGGCCCAGTAGAGCCCGACAGGGCCCAGTAGAGCCCGACAGGGCCCGACAGAGCCCGACAGAGCCCGACAGGGACCGACAGAGCCCGACAGGGCCCGACAGAGCCCGACAGAGCCCGACAGGGCCCGACAGGGCCCAGTAGAGCCCGACAGAGCCAGACAGAGTCCAGTAGAGCCCAGTAGAGCCCGACAGGGCCCGACAGGGCCCGACAGGGCCCAGTAGAGCCCGACAGGGCCCGACAGAGCCCGACAGAGCCTGACAGAGCCCGACAGGGCCCGACAGGGCCCGACAGAGCCCGACAGAGCCCGACAGGGCCCAGTAGAGCCCGACAGAGACCGACAGAGCCCGACAGAGCCCGACAGGGCCCGACAGGGTCCGACAGAGCCCGACAGAGCCCGACAGGGCCCGACAGAGCCCGACAGAGCCCGACAGGGCCCGACAGAGCCCGACAGAGCCCGACAGGGCCCGACAGGGCCCAGTAGAGCCCAACAGAGCCCGACAGAGCCCGACAGGGCCCGAAAGGGCCCGACAGAGCCCGACAGAGCCCGACAGGGCCCGACAGGGCCCGACAGGGCCCAGTAGAGCCCGACAGAGCCCGACAGAGCCTGACAGAGCCCGACAGGGCCCGACAGGGCCCGACAGAGCCCGACAGAGCCCAGTAGAGCCCAACAGAGCCCGACAGAGCCCGACAGGGCCCGACAGGGCCCGACAGGGCCCGACAGAGCCCGACAGGGCCCGACAGAGCCCGACAGAGCCCGACAGAGCCCAGTAGAGCCCGACAGAGCCCGACAGGGCCCGACAGGGCCCGACAGGGCCCAGTAGAGCCCGACAGAGCCCGACAGAGCCCAGTAGAGCCCAGTAGAGCCCGACAGAGCCCGACAGAGCCCGACAGGGCCCGACAGGGCCCAAAAGAGCGCGACAGGGCCCGACAGGGCCCGACAGGGCCTAGTAGAGCCCGACAGAGCCCGACAGAGCCCAGTAGAGCCCAGTAGAGCCCGATAGGGCCCGACAGGGCCCGACAGGGCCCAGTAGAGCCCGACAGAGCCCGACAGAGCCTCACAGAGCCCGACAGGGCCCAACAGGGCCCGACAGAGCCCGACAGAGCCCGACAGGGCCCAGTAGAGCCCGACAGAGCCCGACAGGGCCCGACAGGGCCCGACAGGGCCCAGTAGAGCCCGACAGAGCCCGACAGAGCCCGACAGAGCCCGACAGAGCCCGACAGGGCCCGACAGGGCCCGACAGAGCCCGACAGGGCCCGACAGGGCCCGACAGGGCCCAGTAGAGCCCGACAGAGCCCGACAGAGCCCGACAGGGCCCAGTAGAGCCCGACAGAGCCCGACAGGGCCCGACAGGGCCCGACAGGGCCCAGTAGAGCCCGACAGGGCCCAGTAGAGCCCGACAGGGCCCAACAGAGCCCGACAGAGCCTGACAGAGCCCGACAGGGCCCGACAGGGCCCGACAGAGCCCGACAGGGCCCGACAGGGCCCAGTAGAGCCCGACAGAGACCGACAGAGCCCGACAGAGCCCGACAGGGCCCGACAGGGTCCGACAGAGCCCGACAGAGCCCGACAGGGCCCGACAGAGCCCGACAGAGCCCGACAGGGTCCGACAGAGCCCGACAGGGCCCAGTAGAGCCCAACAGAGCCCGACAGAGCCCGACAGGGCCCGACAGGGCCCGACAGAGCCCGACAGAGCCCGACAGGGCCCGACAGGGCCCGACAGGGCCCAGTAGAGCCCGACAGAGCCCGACAGAGCCCGACAGAGCGCGACAGAGCCCGACAGAGCCCAGTAGAGCCCGACAGAGCCCGACAGAGCCCGACAGAGACCGACAGGGCCCGACAGGGCCCGACAGAGCCCAGTAGAGCCCGACAGAGCCCGACAGAGCCCGACAGAGACCGACAGGGCCCAGTAGAGCCCGACAGGGCCCAGTAGAGCCCGACAGAGCCCGACAGAGCCCGATAGAACCCGTCAGAGCCCGACAGAGCCCGACAGAGCCCGACAGGGCCCAGTAGAGCCCGACAGAGCCCGACAGAGCCCGACAGAGCCCAGTAGAGCCCAGTAGAGCCCGACAGAGCCCGACAGAGCCCGACAGAGCCCAACAGACCCCCGACAGAGCCCGACAGAGCCCAGTAGAGCCCGACAGAGCCCGACAGAGCCCGACAGAGCCCGACAGAGCCCGACAGAGCCCGACAGAGCCCGACAGGGCCCAGTAGAGCCCGACAGAGCCCGACAGAGCCCGACAGAGCCCGACAGATCCCGACAGGGCCCGACAGAGCCCGACAGGGCCCGACAGGGCCCAGTAGAGCCCGACAGAGCCCGACAGAGCCTGACAGAGCCCGACAGGGCCCGACAGGGCCCGACAGGGCCCCACAGGGCCCGACAGAGCCCGACAGAGCCCGACAGAGCCCGACAGGGCCCGACAGGGCCCAGTAGAGCCCGACAGAGCCCGACAGAGCCCGACAGGGCCCGACAGGGCCCGACAGGGCCCAGTAGAGCCCGACAGAGCCCGACAGAGCCCGACAGAGCGCGACAGAGCCCGACAGAGCCCAGTAGAGCCCGACAGAGCCCGACAGAGCCCGACAGAGCCCGACAGGGCCCGACAGGGCCCGACAGGGCCCAGTAGAGCCCAACAGAGCCCAACAGAGCCCAACAGAGCCCAACAGAGCCCAACAGAGCCCAACAGGGCCCGACAGGGCCCGACAGGGCCCGACAGAGCCCGACAGGGCCCGACAGAGCCCGACAGGGCCCGACAGAGACCGACAGAGCCCGACAGAGCCCGACAGGGCCCGACAGGGCCCGACAGGGCCCAGTAGAGCCCGACAGAGCCCGACAGAGCCCGACAGAGCCCGACAGGGCCCGACAGAGCCCGACAGGGCCCGACAGAGCCCGACAGAGCCCGACAGGGCCCGACAGGGCCCAGTAGAGCCCGACAGAACCCGACAGAGCCCGACAGGGCCCGACAGAGCCCGACAGAGCCCGACAGAGCCCGACAGGGCCCAGTAGAGCCCGACAGGGCCCAGTAGAGCCCGACAGGGCCCGACAGAGCCCGACAGGGCCCGACAGGGCCCGACAGGGCCCAGTAGAGCCCGACAGAGCCAGACAGAGTCCAGTAGAGCCCAGTAGAGCCCGACAGGGCCCGACAGGGCCCGACAGGGCCCAGTAGAGCCCGACAGGGCCCAGTAGAGCCCGAGAGAGCCCGACAGGGCCCGACAGGGCCCGACAGGGCCCAGTAGAGCCCGACAGGGCCCGACAGAGCCCGACAGAGCCTGAAAGAGCCCGACAGGGCCCGACAGGGCCCGACAGAGCCCGACAGAGCCCGACAGGGCCCAGTAGAGCCCGACAGAGACCGACAGAGCCCGACAGAGCCCGACAGGGCCCGACAGGGTCCGACAGAGCCCGACAGAGTCCGACAGGGCCCGACAGAGCCCGACAGAGCCCGACAGGGTCCGACAGAGCCCGACAGAGCCCGACAGGGCCCGACAGGGCCCAGTAGAGCCCAACAGAGCCCGACAGGGCCCGAAAGGGCCCGACAGAGCCCGACAGAGCCCGACAGAGCCCGACAGGGCCCGACAGGGCCCGACAGGGCCCGACAGAGACCGACAGAGCCCAGTAGAGCCCAACAGAGCCCGACAGAGCCCGACAGGGCCCGACAGGGCCCGACAGGGCCCGACAGGGCCCGACAGAGCCCGACAGGGCCCGACAGAGCCCGACAGAGCCCAGTAGAGCCCGACAGGGCCCGACAGGGCCCGACAGGGCCCAGTAGAGCCCGACAGAGCCCGACAGAGCCCAGTAGAGCCCAGTAGAGCCCAACAGAGCCCGACAGAGCCCGACAGGGCCCGACAGGGCCCAACAGAGCGCGACAGGGCCCGACAGGGCCCGACAGGGCCCAGTAGAGCCCGACAGAGCCCGACAGAGCCCAGTAGAGCCCAGTAGAGCCCGATAGGGCCCGACAGGGCCCGACAGGGCCCAGTAGAGCCCGACAGAGCCCGACAGAGCCTCACAGAGCCCGACAGGGCCCAACAGGGCCCGACAGAGCCCGACAGAGCCCGACAGGGCCCAGTAGAGCCCGACAGAGCCCGACAGAGCCCGACAGGGCCCGACAGGGCCCGACAGGGCCCAGTAGAGCCCGACAGAGCCCGACAGAGCCCGACAGAGCCCGACAGGGCCCGACAGGGCCCGACAGGGCCCGACAGAGCCCGACAGAGCCCGACAGGGCCCGACAGGGCCCAGTAGAGCCCGACAGAGCCCGACAGAGCCCGACAGGGCCCGACAGGGCCCGACAGGGCCCGACAGGGCCCGACAGAGCCCGACAGGGCCCGACAGGGCCCAGTAGAGCCCGACAGAGCCCGACAGAGCCCAGTAGAGCCCAGTAGAGCCCGACAGGGCCCGACAGGGCCCGACAGGGCCCAGTAGAGCCCGACAGAGCCCGACAGAGCCCAGTAGAGCCCAGTAGAGCCCGACAGAGCCCGACAGGGCCCAACAGAGCCCGACAGAGCCCGACAGGGCCCGACAGGGCCCGACAGAGCCCGACAGGGCCCGACAGGGCCCAGTAGAGCCCGACAGAGCCAGACAGAGCCCAGTAGAGCCCAGTAGAGCCCGACAGGGCCCGACAGGGCCCGACAGGGCCCAGTAGAGCCCGACAGAGCCCGACAGAGCCTGACAGAGCCCGACAGGGCCCGACAGGGCCCTACAGAGTCCGACAGAGCCCGACAGGGCCCAGTAGAGACCGACAGAGTCCGACAGAGCCCGACAGAGCCCGACAGAGCCCGACAGGGCCCGACAGGGCCCAGTAGATCCCAGTAGAGCCCGACAGAGCCCGACAGAGCCCGACAGAGCCCGACAGGGCCCGACAGAGCCCGACAGAGCCCGACAGGGTCCGACAGAGCCCGACACAGCCCGACAGGGCCCGACAGGGCCCGACAGGGCCCAGTAGAGCCCGACAGAGCCCGACAGAGCCCGACAGAGCCCGACAGAGCCCGACAGAGACCAGTAGAGCCCGACAGATCCCGACAGAGCCCGACAGAGCCCGACAGGGCCCGACAGAGCCCGACAGAGCCCAGTAGAGCCCAACAGAGCCCAACAGAGCCCGACAGAGCCCGACAGAGCCCGACAGGGCCCGACAGGGCCCGACAGGGCCCGACAGGGCCCGACAGGGCCCGACAGAGCCCGACAGATCCCAGTAGAGCCCAGTAGAGCCCGACAGAGCCCGACAGAGCCCAGTAGAGCCCGACAGAGCCCGACAGGCCCGACAGGGCCCGACAGGGCCCAGTAGAGCCCGACAGAGCCCGACAGAGCCCAGTAGAGCCCAGTAGAGCCCGACAGAGCCCGACAGAGCCCGACAGGGCCCGACAGGGCCCGACAGGGCCCGACAGAGCCCGACAGGGCCCGACAGGGCCCAGTAGAGCCCGACAGAGCCCAGTAGAGCCCAGTAGAGCCCGACAGGGCCCGACAGGGCCCGACAGGGCCCAGTAGAGCCCGACAGAGCCCGACAGAGCCTCACAGAGCCCGACAGGGCCCAACAGGGCCCGACAGAGCCCGACAGAGCCCGACAGGGCCCAGTAGAGCCCGACAGAGCCCGACAGAGCCCGACAGAGCCCGACAGAGCCCGACAGAGCCCAGTAGAGCCCGACAGAGCCCGACAGAGCCCGACAGGGCCCGACAGGGCCCGACAGGGCCCGACAGAGCCCGACAGGGCCCGACAGGGCCCAGTAGAGCCCGACAGAGCCCGACAGAGCCCGACAGGGCCCGACAGAGCCCGACAGGGCCCGACAGGGCCCAGTAGAGCCCGACAGAGCCCGACAGAGCCCGACAGAGCCCGACAGGGCCCGACAGGGCCCGACAGGGCCCGACAGAGCCCGACAGGGCCCGACAGGGCCCAGTAGAGCCCGACAGAGCCCGACAGAGCCCGACAGGGCCCGACAGAGCCCGACAGAGCCCGACAGAGCCCGACAGGGCCCAGTAGATCCCGACAGGGCCCAGTAGAGCCCGACAGGGCCCGACAGAGCCCGACAGAGCCCGACAGAGCCCGACAGGGCCGACAGAGCCCGACAGAGCCCGACAGAGCCCGACAGGGCCCAGTAGAGCCCGACAGGGCCCAGTAGAGCCCGACAGAGCCCGACAGAGCCCGACAGAGCGCGACAGAGCCCGACAGAGCCCAGTAGAGCCCGACAGAGCCCGACAGAGCCCGACAGAGCCCGACAGGGCCCGACAGGGCCCGACAGGGCCCAGTAGAGCCCAACAGAGCCCAACAGAGCCCAACAGAGCCCAACAGAGCCCAACAGAGCCCAACAGGGCCCGACAGGGCCCGACAGGGCCCGACAGAGCCCGACAGGGCCCGACAGAGCCCGACAGGGCCCGACAGAGACCGACAGAGCCCGACAGAGCCCGACAGGGCCCGACAGGGCCCGACAGGGCCCAGTAGAGCCCGACAGAGCCCGACAGAGCCCGACAGAGCCCGACAGGGCCCGACAGGGCCCGACAGGGCCCGACAGAGCCCGACAGGGCCCGACAGAGCCCGACAGAGCCCGACAGGGCCCGACAGGGCCCAGTAGAGCCCGACAGAACCCGACAGAGCCCGACAGGGCCCGACAGAGCCCGACAGAGCCCGACAGAGCCCGACAGGGCCCAGTAGAGCCCGACAGGGCCCAGTAGAGCCCGACAGGGCCCGACAGAGCCCGACAGGGCCCGACAGGGCCCGACAGGGCCCAGTAGAGCCCGACAGAGCCAGACAGAGTCCAGTAGAGCCCAGTAGAGCCCGACAGGGCCCGACAGGGCCCGACAGGGCCCAGTAGAGCCCGACAGGGCCCAGTAGAGCCCGAGAGAGCCCGACAGGGCCCGACAGGGCCCGACAGAGCCCGACAGGGCCCAGTAGAGCCCGACAGAGACCGACAGAGCCCGACAGAGCCCGACAGGGCCCGACAGGGTCCGACAGAGCCCGACAGAGCCCGACAGGGCCCGACAGAGCCCGACAGAGCCCGACAGGGTCCGACAGAGCCCGACAGAGCCCGACAGGGCCCGACAGGGCCCAGTAGAGCCCAACAGAGCCCGACAGGGCCCGAAAGGGCCCGACAGAGCCCGACAGGGCCCGACAGGGCCCGACAGGGCCCAGTAGAGCCCGACAGAGCCCGACAGAGCCCGACAGAGCCCGACAGGGCCCGACAGGGCCCGACAGAGACCGACAGAGCCCAGTAGAGCCCAACAGAGCCCGACAGAGCCCGACAGGGCCCGACAGGGCCCGACAGGGCCCGACAGGGCCCGACAGAGCCCGACAGGGCCCGACAGAGCCCGACAGGGCCCGACAGAGCCCGACAGAGCCCAGTAGAGCCCGACAGGGCCCGACAGGGCCCGACAGGGCCCAGTAGAGCCCGACAGAGCCCGACAGAGCCCAGTAGAGCCCAGTAGAGCCCGACAGAGCCCGACAGAGCCCGACAGGGCCCGACAGGGCCCAACAGAGCGCGACAGGGCCCGACAGGGCCCGACAGGGCCCAGTAGAGCCCGACAGAGCCCGACAGAGCCCAGTAGAGCCCAGTAGAGCCCGATAGGGCCCGACAGGGCCCGACAGGGCCCAGTAGAGCCCGACAGAGCCCGACAGAGCCTCACAGAGCCCGACAGGGCCCAACAGGGCCCGACAGAGCCCGACAGAGCCCGACAGGGCCCAGTAGAGCCCGACAGAGCCCGACAGAGCCCGACAGGGCCCGACAGGGCCCGACAGGGCCCAGTAGAGCCCGACAGAGCCCGACAGAGCCCGACAGAGCCCGACAGAGCCCGACAGGGCCCGACAGGGCCCGACAGGGCCCGACAGAGCCCGACAGGGCCCGACAGGGCCCAGTAGAGCCTGACAGAGCCCGACAGAGCCCGACAGGGCCCGACAGGGCCCGACAGGGCCCGACAGGGCCCGACAGAGCCCGACAGGGCCCGACAGGGCCCAGTAGAGCCCGACAGAGCCCGACAGAGCCCAGTAGAGCCCAGTAGAGCCCGACAGGGCCCGACAGGGCCCGACAGGGCCCAGTAGAGCCCGACAGAGCCCGACAGAGCCCAGTAGAGCCCAGTAGAGCCCGACAGAGCCCGACAGGGCCCAACAGAGCCCGACAGAGCCCGACAGGGCCCGACAGGGCCCGACAGAGCCCGACAGGGCCCGACAGGGCCCAGTAGAGCCCGACAGAGCCAGACAGAGCCCAGTAGAGCCCAGTAGAGCCCGACAGGGCCCGACAGGGCCCGACAGGGCCCAGTAGAGCCCGACAGAGCCCGACAGAGCCTGACAGAGCCGACAGGGCCCGACAGGGCCCTACAGAGTTCCGACAGAGCCCGACAGGGCCCAGTAGAGACCGACAGAGTCCGACAGAGCCCGACAGAGCCCGACAGAGCCCGACAGGGCCCGACAGGGCCCGACAGGGCCCAGTAGAGCCCGACAGAGCCCGACAGAGCCTGACAGAGCCCGACAGGGCCCGACAGGGCCCTACAGAGTCCGACAGAGCCCGACAGGGCCCAGTAGAGACCGACAGAGCCCGACAGAGCCCGACAGGGCCCGACAGAGCCCGACAGAGCCCGACAGGGTCCGACAGAGCCCGACACAGCCCGACAGGGCCCGACAGGGCCCGACAGGGCCCAGTAGAGCCCGACAGAGCCCGACAGAGCCCGACAGAGCCCGACAGAGCCCGACAGAGACCAGTAGAGCCCGACAGATCCCGACAGAGCCCGACAGAGCCCGACAGGGCCCGACAGAGCCCGACAGAGCCCAGTAGAGCCCAACAGAGCCCAACAGAGCCCGACAGAGCCCGACAGAGCCCGACAGGGCCCGACAGGGCCCGACAGGGCCCGACAGGGCCCGACAGAGCCCGACAGATCCCAGTAGAGCCCAGTAGAGCCCGACAGAGCCCGACAGAGCCCAGTAGAGCCCGACAGAGCCCGACAGGGCCCGACAGGGCCCGACAGGGCCCAGTAGAGCCCGACAGAGCCCGACAGAGCCCAGTAGAGCCCAGTAGAGCCCGACAGAGCCCGACAGAGCCCGACAGGGCCCGACAGGGCCCGACAGGGCCCGACAGAGCCCGACAGGGCCCGACAGAGCCCGACAGGGCCCGACAGGGCCCAGTAGAGCCCGACAGAGCCCAGTAGAGCCCAGTAGAGCCCGACAGGGCCCGACAGGGCCCGACAGGGCCCAGTAGAGCCCGACAGAGCCCGACAGAGCCTCACAGAGCCCGACAGGGCCCAACAGGGCCCGACAGAGCCCGACAGAGCCCGACAGGGCCCAGTAGAGCCCGACAGAGCCCGACAGAGCCCGACAGAGCCCGACAGAGCCCGACAGAGCCCAGTAGAGCCCGACAGAGCCCGACAGAGCCCGACAGGGCCCGACAGGGCCCGACAGGGCCCGACAGAGCCCGACAGGGCCCGACA